>NC_045737.1:26649140-26649267 GCF_008692095.1 Etheostoma spectabile | reverse complement strand
TTCCATAATGTTGGAGCGCGAAACGAGAAGGCTCGCTCCCCAACCGTTTTCTGTCTTACCTTTGGTACAGTCAGCAGTTCTGACCCGTGGGAGCGCAGCAACCGAGAAGGCACATAAGAGGTTAACA
>NC_045737.1:26646124-26649130 GCF_008692095.1 Etheostoma spectabile | reverse complement strand
GACAGATATACTGGTGCAAGGCCATTCCCTATTTTGTATGTTAACAGTAGGACCTTAAAGTCTGCTCTAACCTAGACAAGGAGCCAGTGAAGTGAGGCTAACACAGGAGTTATGTGGATATATTTAGATGATCCAGTAAGAATACGTGCTGCAGCATTCTTGACCATCTGTAGACCTCGCAGACTTTTCTTAGGCAGCCCCGAGAACAGGACATTGCAATAGTCTAATCTAGATGTAACAAAGGCATGAATAAGGGCCTCTGCATCTTTAAGGGACAATACTGATCTGATCTTTGCAATTCTTCGTAGATGAAAGAAGGCTAATTTTGTCACCTCCTTAATATGCAAGTCAAATGAAAGTGACCAATCAAAAACTATCCCAAGATTCTTCACTCTGTCCTTGCACTTCATGATCAAATCATCAATGGACAGAGTGAAATTGTCATAAAAATGACCTAATCCAGGTGGTCCTATAGCTATTTTCTTAGTGTTGGCTGAGTTGAGTAGCAAGAAGTTTGCTGATAACCAGCTTCTCACAGCAGCCAAGCAAGTTGACAGCAAAACCTCTCATTTCATAGCCCCCGACTCCATATTTTCATCCCTCTCTCAGTTTTTCAACCCCCTGTTTGTCCTCTCATCCTCCCTCACACACCCCACTTTAAAACTGCTTTCTAAGGCTTGAGCAATCTCCCGGAAATACTGTTTTTAAGTGGCCTGTTTGCATAGAGGGTCTATGGAGAGAGAGCCTGTGATCGAGCCAGTGACTAAGTGGGGCTTGTTACAGTGACTGAGCTCATATTCAGAGGCCAGTCATCCACTGGGGGACTGGCTGCTACTGTAGTCTGGCTGTGGTCTCCGAGCTATCACCAGCCAACACAGTTGTAGCCGGCTACTGTAATGCGACACTTGGGGATTTTTCAAAGCGTGACGGCTATGAAGCGTACTTGTACCATGTATACTATTTGCAGCGGTTAATGCCGTGTGTGTGTGTGTGTGTGTGTGTGTGTGTGTGTGTGTGTGTGTGTGCGCATTTCTGTCTGTCCCTGGGTGTGTGTGAGAAATAGCACTTGTATGTGTGTCTGCATGTGTGTGTTAAATGTGTGCATACACAGTTGTGGTCGCATAGTAAACATCCTTTCTCTGATTTTGTTGTTACCACAATAAGTCCACCTGAGTGCCCCTAAAGAATTACTAGTCCTCTCCCTTCATCTCTGCTTTAGATTTCTTTTTATGGTTTCTTTCAAATTTTTAGTGAAGTTATTTGCTTTTACTTGGCCATTGATAAAAGCTCCATTAAAGCAGAGTGACTTTGATGCAGAGGAGAGGAACCCTTGGCAGGGAGCCTTGATGAGACAGCCAGCCGGCCAGCCAGCCAGGTTTTCATTAGATGAATGCTGTGTGGGACTCAAGCCAGATAAAATGGGCGCCAACACACTGGAGCCAACCAATATAGTTATAGCAAGGTGCTCTCTATTTCACTTCCTCTACGTCACGGTCTGTCTTTGTTGAAGTCACTGTCTGTGTCTCCATGTCCATCTCTCTCTGTATAAGAGAGAGAGGGTAAGGCTAGCCCAAACAGCTTCCATGCCCTTTCCAAATCAACACACCCACAGCGGTGATTTCCATAAAGATGTCTTGGCCCAGCTTTGCTTAAGAATAGGTCGACTGAAATAGGTAGCTTAGTGGT
This sequence comes from Etheostoma spectabile, assembly GCF_008692095.1. Lineage (NCBI taxonomy): Eukaryota > Metazoa > Chordata > Actinopteri > Perciformes > Percidae > Etheostoma > Etheostoma spectabile. The sequence continues at coordinate 26,647,444 of NC_045737.1, read as the reverse complement.
AAATGTCAGAGAGAGATCCAAGAGGCAGAGAAACAGCATGAGAGAGGAGCGTTAAAAGAGAGAAAGGTGGAAAGACATGGCATGCAAAACTATGAAAAAAATTTAAAGGTTCCTGACTAAATTGCAGCTGTTGACATAACCATATGATTTGTAGTACACACTTGCAGTCAACAGCTATTCTTAAACAATTTTTTTGATTTTTGTTTATATTTGTCGCACAGAATATGTTCTGCTGTCCATTTGCTGGACAGTCAGTTTATGTACAGTAAGAGCCGATGTCCTGCATTAGATGCAGTTTGCCAGAATTATATATATATGTACTTACGTACTAAATAAGCAGGACATTCAACATCAAGCCTCTTAAATGACAAATTAAAAATATTAAGATCCTTGCTTAAACAGAGCCAGATTTTCAAGAATATTTGACGTGCATGCTTGTGCATTAGCAAAGGTCAGTGCACAGACTCTATGAAGGGCAGCTGTGTTATTCCAAGGCCAGTCTTTAGCTGGTAGTTATCATTTTGCCCCCAGACCATCTAGGATGCCCTGCATTCCCACAGATAATAATAGCTGTAGAGAGATGTGTTGAAGAGTACAGCTGGGCCATGACTTTTCGCGTCCGTCTGGTGACCGGTGGGCGCACGCCATTTAAAATGACATCCTGGCACTCTGCACAAGGCTGCTGTTTTGCATAGACATGATTTTGAGAAGAATAAAAACACTAAACATGTAATTTGAAATGAGTGTGTGAAAAAAAAAAGTAATTGTCATTTGGCATCACAAGGCTGGAGTAAATTAATTCCTCTTTTTTTTGATCCGCCAGAAATACTGCGATGAAAAATACACAAAATCTTCAATGTTAGTTAAGGACATATTGCTTGACAGAGATTGACTGAGATAATACTGGATGGACATCAAATTAAAAAAGGTCACTCCTGTAGGACTGCTTATTAGCCCTGTTACATTCAAATATTTTGGATCTTGCATTCCTTTGCAGGGGCCCCTGGTCCTTAGCTTGGCAAAGACATGACCCCAAGAACTAAATGACCCAGTGACACTAAATGACACAGTAGCATCCATTCACCTATTTGGTTAATACACCAATGTAGCGTGTATGTGTGGTGTTCATACTTGCGCGAACGCTCACTCTTACAGTATATGTTTTCAAGCTGTAGATTGTATGAATATTTACGTGCCTACCTGTATGTTGAGTGAGCCTATTTGTGTGCATCTGTGTATTTGGCATGGTAAATCCTCTCACTGATTGTTTTAACTTCTGTGTGTGTGTGTGTGTATGTGTGTGTGTGTGTGTGTGTGTGT
>NC_045737.1:26643875-26646114 GCF_008692095.1 Etheostoma spectabile | reverse complement strand
TGTGTGTGTGTGTGTGTGTGTGTGTGTGTGTGTGTGTGTGATGCGACAGATACAGCAGCTGATATCTATCGGGGCGTTAAGCTGATTAGTGTGAACTGTGGCCAGGTTCATTTGCATACGTTTCTTATCTCATTAGATTGGTATCAGCCTCTCTCACCATGCAAGGCCTCGACCGGGATGTCTTCGTACCTCGCTCTGTAAGCACACACACATAAACACAATCACCCTTGATGCCCCTGGCTAACAACAACACTAATGTGTAACACCAGCCAAGAAGTGCTGGCTCCTCATCTCCTCTTGTCACTAGCACTACTACACCGCTGTCACGGAAACACATCATGTCTTCTCCTCGGGCTCTCCGTGTCCCTGGTCTTATCAAGGTCATTAACTTGCATCTCTTGCTACCATCTTTACACTCTCAACCTTTTTTCCTTTGTTAATCTTAAAAATACTGTATCCCTGTGTAATTTCAAAAGAAGTTCAAGATTTTGCATAGTAAATTACTACTGATTTATTTTTTTAAAAAGCTTGCTTTATAGATGTATCTAGACTATTCTAGGAGGACTATTGCATTGCCAAACTAATCCAGTAAGTTCAGATCAAATCATTTCAAATAATGATTGCTTTCATGAGGACATAAAATAAAGTCTGACTTTATTTAGTCGGACATCTCACTCTTTGACCTTCCATGTGGAACTCTGTAGGAACAAATGGTGACTGTATCATTTATAGGGATGCTAATTTAGATTTTCTCTCTGAACGATAGCCAACCCTCGTTAGCCGATCATTAACCATTCACCGACAAGCAGGCAACAGAGTCCCAATTCATCCATCCAACACTCCCGGACATACTTTCGGCACTTCACATCTGCGGACAACTGTGGACTTGTACCAGTCGCGTAGCCACAATGCTGCGTGCATTGTTGTGGACACATGGAGACACTTTCCTAAAACCCGCTTGACCGTCCGTGCGACCAACACAAGTCAAGCATTTGTCCTAAGAGCAAATGTCCGAGCTTGTCTCCAACGCATCCACCTGCAAGGTTGGCAGCTGTGTGTCCCCCTGCCGCACTTTATGTGTAGGACGGCCTATGTGAATTTCCAGTCCTAATCCATATAGTGGCATGTGTCAGGTAGCTCACTGCTGTGAGCGCCATTCAGCAGAGCGCCACAAACTCAGCAGAAAAAAAGAGCTTAAAATGCAACTCGCTAGTTTGCACAAGCAAGTTAACTAGTAGTCTCTAATAGGCTATAGACTCTATAGCCTACTTTTATTTTTCCATGCAAAACACTATTGTTTTTAACTGCTTAACTGATGGTATTAAGCAGTCAACATTTTTATTAATGCTGTGTATCATGGAGCTTTAAGGTTTGTTTCAAATTGCAGACCACTCACTCATCACTGCACACTTTAGTCCACAGTGAATATGCCCTCTCTGGCAATTTGACAGCTTACTCACCTTTATATTTTCATGTATATAAGGGCAATATAGGCAGGCTCCCATGTTACATATCCAACTTTCTTTTAAACAGAGTACTCATGGTTTACGGTCCCAGAACATTATTTTTATTGCATGTACCTCAAGCCCGGACAGAGTTGTTCAAAAAGGCTTTCAACATGTTTGTTGCAACTTCTACTTGGAATGACCTACAGGAAACACTCCCACTACAGTGTCTAATTTCCTTAAATGTTTTTAAAGGTCATGTTAAAACCACAGAATATGAGTCCATTCACACATTCAAATGTTTTAATTGAAAAGAACTTGAGTTATATTTGCCTCTTTGTGTTTGTTTTGTGACTGTAAATTGTTGTTATGTGTTACTAATTTGTTCTACTATCTTGGCCATGTCTCTCTTGAAAAGGAAATTTTACATCTCAATGAGACTAACCTGGTTAAATAAAGGTTAAATTTAAAAAATATACATTGTTGGTTAATGGTTAAATCGTTAATCCTTCACATCCCTAGTCATTTACTTCCCCATAAATGCCCTTGCCCTTGTGTTTTGGAAAACATGTTAATCTTGTCTATTGAATGACCATGGACATTTATTGAAGAACACACTGACCATTAGACTATCAAAAACTCATGCATCAGGATGACTCTTTTTTATGAGTGCTGCATACTTGACATGTTTATTGACATGTTAACCGTCCTTTGTCATGAGCAAAAATAAGACCGCAACTACTTCCTGTGAGATTAATAGTTTCACATTTCAACATGAAACAATCCTTTAGCTT
>NC_045737.1:26635334-26643865 GCF_008692095.1 Etheostoma spectabile | reverse complement strand
GGCAGCCTTGTTACTTTGAATCATTCGAAGAGAGTCCAGCTTTCACTAACTACCACTTGTGTGGTTTTGTCTACCTACCCTAATGTATAAAGATGCATCTCACAATGCTACTAGATCACTTTTTATTTACTATCATGCCTTACATACCAGGGACAACCTTAACACTTTGTTTTATGAGTTCTGCCAATGCCGCCCTGCCTGTGGAAAAAACAGGTCATTGTTCTCATTTATCTATCAAGTGCTTGTCCGCCTTGAGTGGGTGGACCCGCACCGAGTGCTTGTTTCATCACTGCTCAGTTATCTTCTGTACATATTTCCAATTTCAGGCTGGACCAAGGATACTGATGGAGACATACTTTATATCATTACCTGGGCAGCCAGTGGAGACATAGAGAGGTCATATTCATTGCTACAGTATGCTGAGGATATCATAGGTTTTCCTATAAAAAAAAATTAGAATAGCTGCATTCATAAACAAGGCACAATTAAAGTGTGATGATTGGAAGGAGATCTTAGCAAGTGATACAATAGGGAGAGAAAATCACCTTATAACTTTTCTTCCATCAAAGAATACAGAGCATTTAAAACGGTTCCTGACAGTTTTAAGCACGTACACCTTATGAATGGGAAGAAAAGAACATGAGATAAGAGTATTAGTAGGGGGAGCAGAATGGTTAATTGGCTTAGAACAATTTTCACAATAACCTTAGTATTCTCGTAATATTTCCCCAAGTGTTGTTTATCAGTTTCATGTCATTATTTGCACCATAAATTGTGTGAAGAACAAAGTGAGCACAAGATTGAATGGGATCTGAATTCCGTATGCATTGTCTGATTATCTAATCCACGTTACTTTCTTTGCAACCAGCATGTCTGCTAACAGAACTAAATATGTTGTCAAGCTAATTTATTTTGCAAGTCACTTAATCTGATGGGCTTCAAACAATGTCATTATATCAAACGTGACCTTGACCTGATGGTTTCTGTGCTCTCAGGTCTCCTGCCCTTAACTCAGTTTGAGCAAAACAAACAGAACACTGTATAAGGCCATTACCATGTGGGACATTACTGAAAGGAACACTTTGTTAGACCATCAATCTTAAAATGCTGTCACACAGCTGGTGTAGAAGGGGTTCAATGTGCTCCTCTGCGGTGGAAAGTTACTAAGTTCAATTATTCAACTACAAGTACAATTTTGAGGTACTTATACTTTACTTGAATATTTCCATTTTCTGCTACTTTATACTTTTACTGCACTACATTTTAAAGGTAAATAATGCACTCTTTACTTCACTACATGCATTTAAAACTTTAGTTTGCAGATTCATCACTAAGAGAAAATATAGTCAACAAATAATAAATACATGATGGTGTATTTGTATGGGTTAAACTACCTAGCCTTAAATTAAATAATAAAATTAGCTTCACCTTTGCCAAATGCAACATTCAAGTGGTAAACACATTAATGCATTAATATTGGGCCATTTGGAAAATATGCACTTTTACTTAGAATATACTCACCGGCCACTTTATTAGGTACCCCATGCTAGTAACGGGTTGGACCCCCCTTTCTGCCTTCCGAATCTGGATCACACTTCATATTTTTTAGGTTCATAGTTGATAGTTCAGACTTAGTATGTTTTGTTGTGAGAGTCATTGCGTGCTATGTGGGTATTCTTTTTTTTTATTTTTGTCCGTATATTTGAAATGCTTATAGGCATCCACCCAGTGTATGCAGATTTTTTCACGGATCTGAACATCCATGAGCTAATCCCACTTCTCCGTGGCTACCTCCAGGAATGCTCTCTGGTGGAGCTTGAGATTGGGTCACATGGAGGCCATTTGAGTACAGCGAATTCATTGTCCGTTCAAGAAACCAGTCTGTGATGATTCCAGCTTTATGACTGGCGCATTATCCTGCTGAAGTAGCCATCGAAGTGGGTCACTTATGGTTCATAAAGGGATGGACATGGTCAGCAACAATACTCAGGTAGGTCTGTGGCGTCGTTGCAACAAAGCTCAATTGGTACCAAGGGGCCCAAAGAGTGCCAAGAAAATATATCCCCACACCTCAGTGACCACCACCACCAGACCTGAAACCGTTGACTACAGGCAGGATGGATCCATGCTTTCATGTTGGTAGACGCACATACTTTGACCCTACCATCCAACGTCGCAGCGAAATCGAGCTCATCAGACCAGGCAACGTTTTTCAATCTTCTATTGTCCAATTTCGATGAGCTATGCAAATTGGTAGTCTCAGTTTTCCTGTTCTTAGGAAAGGAGTGGCCCCGTTGGTCTTTCTACTGCTGAGACCCACTCTGCCTCAAAGTTGGACGTACTGTGCGTTCAGAGATGCTCTTCTGCCCACCTGGTTGTAACGGGTGGTTATTTGGTCATGTGCCCTTCTATCTAGCTCGACCAGTCTGGCCATTCTCCTCTGACCTCTGGCATCAACAAGGCATTTCCGCCCACAGAACTGCCGCTCACTGGATGTTTTTTCTTTTTCGGACCATTCTCTGTAAACCCTAGAGATGGTTGTGCGTGAAAATCCAGTAGATTAGCAGTTTCTGAAATACTCAGACCAGCCCTTCTGGCACCAACAATCATGCCACGTTCAAAGTCACTCAAATCCCCTTTTTCCCCATACGATGCTCGTGTTTGAACTGCAGGAGATTCTCTGACCATGTCTACATGCCAAATGCACTGAGTTGCCGCCATGTGATTGGCTGCTTAGAAATCGTAAGTGTTAACGAGCAGTTGGACAGGTGTACCTAATAAAGTGGCCGGTGAGTATGTAAAATATGTTGATGCTAATACTTTTGCACTTTTATTTGAGTAGTATTTTGCATGCAGACCTTTTACTTGGAACATAGTATTTCTACACTGTAGGATTACTACTTTTACTTTAGTAAAAGATCTGAGTACTTCTTTTACCGCTGCATGTCTTTGCTAGACCATGGATTTGTTTTTGGAGCATGTAAATGTATCGTCTCTGACAGGAATAGCTTTAAAAATGTAGATTCTGCACAGTTAATGTTTGGCTTTGAGACTTTTACACTGTGACATTTTCATATGACACATTAATATTGTTTCACAGCAATATTAGGAAGGAGGGTGTAGAGGACGTTGTGTGAGTAAGGAAGTTTTACTATATTTTATTGTGAATTAGGCTATAGCTCTAATTATTTTTTATGTATAAAATGCCACTATGCAATAGAGAGGAAACGAGGCCTCAGTGTAGGGGTGATGTACAGTATTATAGGACACTAATTTATGATATTATTAATAACATTATGGTTTCTTTTATCATTCATTTATCACCAATTTACCACCAAAGACTAAACAATGACCCCAATTTGGTGATAGCTTTTTCTGTTACTTCAACTTTATTTTATACAGTTTTACAACATAACCGCAAGGTGATCATCAGTCTAGCCATCAGTCATGTTGGCCACTTCCGATGTGCATCATGTAAAATAGGGTGCCCAGGTTTTAACAAAAGACAGTCCAACAGTTTACCTTTTAGTGATTATTTTGTGCTCTTACATGTACCTCCTCAGCGATGAAAGGAGTACATGTACATGCCTGCGGGTTAACTGTTAGTAGAAGTTAGTGGGGAAAAGAGAACTGCAGAGACAGCCCCTCACATCTCTGTTCCCTTCAAGAAGCTAATGCTTTATTTATAACACTGCACCCCCCAGGTGCACACCTCAGGTCCCTGCACAGCCCCTTTTCTTCCCCACAGGTATACTCTGCGCCTCTGCCTCGTACTGCGCTACCTAGCGCACCTTGACATGCCTTTCCTTTCAACATCCCACTCCTGCGGCTCTATATGAGAAGTTGAGGAGATAGATACAAAGACTTGGTGTGACGCACATACAATCTGCAGACTGAAGCGGTTTCACAGCCATGGTCTCCGATGTCTCGCTGCAGTTCTCTCGTGTGTTGGAGAGAAAGAACTGAATCCCCTATCCTCCAGCCCTGCTCACTCCCACCGAGCCGAAGAAACGCCACAGAGGAGAAAGAGAGGGAAATAGAAATATTGAAGAACACTAAGAATGAAGAAGTAGCATCGGAGGGGAGGTGAATGGAGAAGACAAAGACGTGGGAGGGGGGTTAGAGGAGAAAGGAGAGATTGAAGAAAGCATGATAAAGAGCTAGAGAAATAGTGTCTCGCTCTTTTTAAACTTGGAGATGCTCAATCCCTTCTTCTCACTCCAACCTGCATTTCTGGGTCACTAGAGACATTTAAACTGCACTTATAATTAACAGCTATTTTTAAACAGGGAGGGAGAAGTGGAGCGGTGGCGAGGTACAAAAGCATTAAAATTGCCCCAGATTCGCTATTGAATAGGACACATCAAGGCAATATGCTGGCAGATCAAAGTGAGCGAGGAGAAAGGAGACAGGGCCGATCAGTGGGGATAAATTGTTCCCTTTATAATGGCATAAGAATAGACCTCTTTGCAGCTGAAACAATTTAATAACTGCATTCATTACTTATGTCCAGCCTGTCTCTCTGTCTGTCTGCTGCACAATGTGCAACTGCCTTTTCCATGCACTACCTCTCTTTGTCTCTCTTTCCCCTATCTCTTTGTGCTCCAAACTTATCACCTCATTCCTTCTCTTTTTTTGCATCTTTCAGTCCTCCCTTTGTCTCTTCTTCCCTCTAACCACCCTCCATCGAGTCTAGCATCCTCCACCTTTACTTTATCCTTTCAGCCATTGTCTTGCCACTACTCCTGCATGCTCCAACAGCAGCTACAACAGCAGAGGTTCCACCGTGGCGATGTGCTGCAGGCCCCACAATGAAGATGTGCAGTGTCTGACACTCTTGGAATGAGAGCCCTAATAGAAGGGGAAGCGGTTATCACAGAGCTCCCCCAGGACCAGCCTCTGTGTGCCTGACGCTAATTATGGCGCATGCAAATGAATGTGCAGCATTAAAGTCAGGAGGACTGCCTGACTCTGTGTGTGGAGGGGTTTTGTGTCAGTGTGTGGCTTTGTTTTTGTGTGTGTGTGTGTGTGTGTGTGTGTGTGTGTGTGTCTGTGTGTGTGTGTGTGTGTGTGTGTGTTGGTGTGAGAGCTTGTTTGAATACTCAAAGTGTGTGTCTGCACAGCAGAACAAACACCCAGTCAACCCCTTTACCTTTTCACTCCCACAATGGTTTAGATACTTACACTGATTCATTCTTTATTCTTTTATTCATTAGTATAGACTCAAGAAGCAGCCCATGCATTAAGGATTAGGATGAAGAAACAGGCAATAACACAATCTCTCTCTTCCGCCTCTCTCTTTAGCTTTCTCTCTCACTTTTTCTCTCTCTCTCTCTTTCTCTTGCACAAATGTGAGGTTGAGCACAGAGAATCTCACAGAAGGATTCCTATAAATACATCTCACCCACATACAAGCAACCTCCAAAGAGGGCGTCTTTATTAAAAACCATTTGTCTCCCCCTTTGTGTGTGTGGTGGTGTGTGTGTGTGTGGTGTGTGTTGTGTTTGGGTGGACACATGTCTGCTCATGTTTTTTGCTTTTTTGTATTGCACGTACCATAAAGTGTACAGATACGTTTGATGTGTTATATTATAATATATATTAAACAATCTGTGTGTGTGGTTGTATATATGTATAATATATATATATATATATATAATATTGCATTGTGGCATTGTGTTTGTATGTTTTTAATTTGGAGGGTTTAAACACATTTAATTGTATTTTCCTATTTCAGCAGTGTGTTTCACTGGCACTTTTATGTACAACCCCTATCTGTTTTCCTATCATTTTGTGTGTGTATTAATGTGGGAGTGTGTGTGTGTGTATGTGGTGTGTGTTGTGTGTGTGTGTGTGTTGGTGTGGTGTGTGTGTGTGTGTGTGTGTGTGTGTGTGTGTGTGTGTGTGTGTGTTTGGGGTGTGTGTGTGTGTGTGTGTGTGTGTGTTTGTGTTTGTGTAGTATATATGTTGGCCATCTTATCTCCCCATTAGCCTCTTGTGCCCTGACCAGTATTCCCTCTCTCCCGTTTCTGCTTTCTCTAATGGGTAATTTAGCCATGCTCGCCTGACATCTAGCCTATTCCTAGTTTAGTTGCCATGGCTACGCAGGCCTATGGATTGCTCTCTTGCTCCCCTGGCCTTGCTGTGGATGCTATAGATGTCTCAACTATTAGAGGGCAGAACTGCTAAACACAGAGCACACGCAACCTCTCTCTCTCTCTCACACACACACACACACACACACATACACACTCTGTGTTGACCATGCAGATAAACAATTAAGCACCCCGGTAGGAATATAGATTAATCTCTTTGCAGAATAGAATCTCTGAGTAGGATAAGCACTGAAATTGACAGTAATCGTGAAGGTCATGGTGATGACGACAGGTTCAAAAATAATAATAACTGCAATTTTAAAAACTGTTTTTGCGTTCACCATCATTGCGGTAGACCAGAATAATTCTCTCAGTTAGAAGTTCAAGGAATAAGAAGTGATTTGATTGATAATGTAGTAAATCAGACACAGTGGAAGAAATCATGTCCGTTAATAGCAAGTCATGTTTTACACCTTGATGCGTCTTCACAGGTCAAGAGCGTTGAACTGACAGAAGCCAATACTATAAATCTGAGTTTTCCGATTTGAATTTGTGCTTTCTTTTACAGGGCTTTATTGTCTTTATTTCCCTGTAATGACAGATCTGTGACGACTGGAGGCAGCCACCTGCTGATAAAGCTCTTGTTGACTTCCCAAAAAGAAATCAGAACTCCGATCTTTAACATAGACATCTTCAGAGGCCAAGCTAGATGCGTCTAAGTGGAATCAGTGTGTGTGTGTGTGTATGTGTGTGTGTGAAGTTTGTACTCCTGTTCACAAGAAACTTATAATATAATTTGTCATCAGTTTTGTGAGCTCATTGTATTAGATGCTGTGCCATATGCCAGAGCTGCTTTCTACAAATGTTACACAACAGTAGCACATGGAGAAATAAGGCTTGCAGGCGGGCGGGAAAACAGTAGCTCTGGATTTGGTCTCTCTTCCTCATGTATTTTGCAGGACTAGCAAGTTGGAGTTGGAGGGTTGTAGCAAGGGGCTTTGGGGTTAAAACAAACAAACGTGCTTGGAGTTTCATGCTTTTGCAGAAGATTTTTGCAGAAGATTTTGCTGTCTTTGAAGGTTTCACTATTGAGAGCAAAGGAGAGGGAAAGGCAAACGGGTATAGAGAGAGTCAGGATTGGGAGAGCGGCGAGGGAAGGAGAACAAGTTATAGAAGAGTGAAGCCCTTGAGTTGAAACTGTGCCTGCCTGGGCCTACAGAGAGCAGATGACAGTAGCTTTGGTTTCTTTTGCGGAGCTCACAGTACTTTTGCCTTACATAACCCCTCCCATTGTGCTTTTTCAATTATTTGGGGAGAAATCTTAAGTATGCACTTTAAAAGTTAATGCTTTTATGTGTTCCAAAGTAGGGGGAAGAGAGGGGGCGCATCACAGATCACACATAAACGAGACAATTCTGACAAGTTTTCAGAATATCGACAATTATAATATTCTATAAGGTATATCAGCGGAGTTTAACTGTGTGCAGCAGTGTTTTGGGAAAGAGAGAGAGAAGATAGATCCTGAGAGAGCTATATAGCATTGTAAGAGCAGTGCAAACTCAGAAGTTCTTTTTTTACCCCACCCCCAGCCCAGCATCCCTTAAGGTGCCCCTCCCCCCCTCCTCCTGCTTCTCTGTGAGGTTAAAGCGCACCTTCCAACTAAAGGGCTCTGGGGTCACGCATCTGCATGTGAAATGTGAACCCGCTGACATTCCAGGGCAGCCCTAAGCCGTGCAGTCCTTTTGTTCAGTAGGGTGCCAGTGTCAGGCCTAACAAGCCCGGCGAGGGGAAGACAGGGAGAGAGGGTGGTGTATTATGGATGCCCTCTGCAACCATCCGTTTCCACAAATGCCAAAGTAGGAGAAAAGAGAAGTTTGAAATTTTTTCAAAATGGTAACACGGGTACTTTTTATACAGAACAACCCCCAAATGTTACCACGAACTGCCTGTAACAGCAAATGACGTTGCTTTGATTATGTTAAGTTGGTAACGTATGGAGGGGTGAGGGGGGTCTATATATTGAATAAGGTCATGGCAACATGAAAAAACAGTCAGGTTTCCTTGACAACAGTGCAGACGTTAGTGACTGCGAGACCAGTGCTGGCACCAGAATTGTTTACATTCAATTTAGTTTAAAAAAAGGAAACTAAATAAATGTACAATTTGAAATACTATTTTTTTTAATCCTCAACTCTTGATTAAACTTGCTGTGTTTAACCTTTAACAGAAGGCTTTCAGACAGACCTCAGTGGACAGGCAAGCTCTTTTAAAACAGGCGGAACACAGAGGTGCTATGGCAGGGTTGGGGTCCTTTTCAGCCTGTGAATTAAGTTCTGAGGCACAAAGGGCAGCTATTCACCAGGCAGTGATGGACTTCACACTAGCCTTCATGTCCTCACTGGCAGGCAGAGAGAGAGAGAGAGAGAGAGAGAGAGA
>NC_045737.1:26588123-26635324 GCF_008692095.1 Etheostoma spectabile | reverse complement strand
GAGAGAGAGAGAGAGAGAGAGAGAAAGAAAACAAGTTGTGAGGAAGTATAAAACAGAGACATTGCTTAGTAGTGGTATGGACTAATAAACATTTCAGAGTAGAAAGTAGTAGTTAAGTTGATCGATGTGATCATAGGTATTCCTAGACATTTTCCCATTGTTTTATATTTTCAAGCGATTGAAAAAAGTAACATTCAGGAACAGATAATGGCTCTTTGGCAGATAATATGATACACATCATTTAGAAAAAACTATTAGTCAACAGGTGTTGAAGTACACATATTTTAAAGCATTTCCAAAAACATGTAATATTCAGAACATTTTCTATGGTGCAGACTACAGCAAAGTATTCATTACCATAAAAACTACACAGCTGATGTACTAATCTTCAAGCAATAAGTTTACAAAAATCCTCATTCATCTGCATTTGGGAACTCTGTTTTTTTTTTTTGTGACCACATTTTTTTGTTTTTATTTCCAGATTTTAAACCAGTACGGAAACTCTGTTAGGTTTATGAATTTAATACTTATTGGAGGAAACACCTGTTGATATTGTGTCTTCTTTGCAGTCTTGATGCTGAGTTTGTCACACTTTAAAGAAATCTATTGCCACTTGGCCACTTTTAATGAGTCCAAAAGGTCCGCACATGACTTTGCTAAACATCTAAGAGGTTGTACCCACGCACGCTTACACACATACAATATGCACTTTTCAGCGTACACTTTTACTTAATCTAACATATTGTAAGTGGAGCCTTGCGCTCCCATCCCGCATTCCTTCCCCTGGGGAGCCCAGTGCTGTGTGAGTGATTCAGTTAGTGCTACTACATTAGAGCTGTCCATCCATCCGGTCTGCTTTTCCAAACACATCCATCCCAGTCCTAGTTAAAACACTGGGGGATCTCCTCCTCTCCACCTCCACCCCCCCAAAGTCTTTTATGATGCCTATAAAATGGAAGAGTGCAGCTTTACTTGAACTAATAATATCTGAGCTTACAGGGCCGTGATTGATGATCTTTAAAGCCAGCCCGATCGGTCTCATCTTTCTTCAGATTTTTATCACTGACTTGTTTGCAGTCATGTGCAATCACAGGCACCGGGAGAGGTAACAAGTGCTTGATGTATGATGCTTGAGCCACTTTTGTCAGCTGCGCATTTCCCTTCTCTCCCTCTGCTTTTGTTTTTTTTCTTTTTCTTTTTTCTTTTAACCCCAGGCTTCTATTTGTTGCCTCTCTTGAATTGTTTGACTGTTGGTTTTACTGTGTTCTCTCTGTCCTTCTCCCTCTTTTTTTCAGATGGTGGGAATGTCTTCTCCTGGGGGATGGGGCAGGAGGTGAGCCAAACATTTTTCCACTTTTGGCCCTGCCAGGAGAGGCAGACTTGGAACAACACTGGACTGCAGGCTTTTCTATATCACACAAGTGTTTGCTCTCTTTCACATACACACTCAAATGGCTTCCATTCTCAAGAAATCTTTAGAAGATATTTTTTTGTTCCAGAGTGGAGATTTCTGGGGGGAGGCCTCCTTTTTTTTCTCCTTTTTTCCTTATCCTTGATGGTGTGCCAAGAACGCACATCTTTTTAAATTCTATAAATCACCTTTACGGGATCTGCTGTTTGTCCATTTTAACTCCTCTGCTTCACATGGACAGAGCAGGAAATCCTCTACTGTTTTTAATGTGTGTGCATAGCCAGAAGAGGAGAGAGAGAGAGAGAGAGAGAGAGAGAGAGAGAGAGAGAGGAGAGAGAGAGTGGGTGTGGGTGTGTGGGTGTTTGTGTGGGTGTGTGTGTGTGTGTGTGTGTGTGAGCTCTGTCCTGTCTTTCCTTCTCTGTTAGATTAAGAAATCCACCTGTCACCAAGGATTGTTCTGGCTTTATTTTACAGTTCTTTAAAGAGCCGCATCATTAACAGCCCTCAGAAGGACCAGAGATAGAGAGTGAAACCGGCCCACCATCCATCCCTCCCCCCCCCCCCCCCCCCCCCCCCCACCCCCCCACCCCCCCCCCCCCCCCCCCCCCCCCCCCCCCCCCCCCCCCCCCCCCCCCCCCCCCCCCACCACCCCCCACCCCCCCCCCCCCCCCCCCCCCCCCCCCCACCCCCCCCCCCCCCCCCCCTCTCTCTCTGATTCTTTTTCCCGGCTTTGGTGTTTATCTGCGAGGTCGTTTGAAACCACGGCCAAAATGTGATCACCTTTACAACGTGACAGTGAGGATGACGCTTTGCCAGGACAGTGAAACAAACAAGTAGGTGAAGGTCAGAGAGAAAGGGGGGGCAATGAAAATGTTAGACATCAGTTGTTATGAGCTTTGTCGTGGCCTTGGCTTCCACACTGCGCTCTTACAGGCTGGCTTGTAGTCTAACTAGACTCATTGGATTTTCATAGGCGCTCTCGCATCTATATAACTCTATGTTAGTCTCTGCAAGGGCACCGTCTCTTTCTCTCTCTCCCCTCATCATGTTCTCTCTTTCTCTTCCTCCATCGCTCCTATCTCCCTGCCCTCTCTCTCTCCTCTGTCTTGGAGCCGTTCTGATGATTGATTGTTTCTCTGTGCAGTCTGACAGGATGTAGCACACTCTCGGCCCCAGGGGCCCTGAGCAGACTGCACCACCTGATTAAGACTCCTCCTGTAATCAGCCGCACAGTGCCACACCGAAACTACTCCAGTCAACACGTAAAAAATAAGAAAGGTTCCACCTCCTGAAAGATAACACTTTGTTTGTCGCTGGAGAAGAAGTGAGATGAGGAGCCATCTTGAACTAACCCTAACCCTTTTTTTTCACTGAACTGATACCTTTCTCTAGGGCTTAAAGGCTTGTATGTATCAGTAGAAGCAGAAAAAGTAGAAAAGCAAAAGGTCTTAAACCTAATAAAGTTTTCCGCTGCCTTACCAAGGTAAACCCAGGCAGTTCTAACCCTATTACGGCTGGTAATAGGGTAGCAGATAGAAATCTCATTGTTTTCCTCCTATTGAGACTAAAAGACGGACGGCCTGCGCGGTATCACATGATTGAGGTGGGAAGGAATTTGAATGAAGTCAGAGCGTGCCACAGCCAGAATCAATATGGTAATACCATAACAGGGGTATTAAATAAGTGTCAAAGGATGCACAAGAAAAAAAAGTAGTAGGTCAGACCTTTTTGTGGAGTGAACAATTTCTTCTATGTTTACTCCAAACATAAAACAATGTCAAATGTTCATTTCTAAATAGGTATCACTACCATTATAGGCTATTGAATTACCCATATAAGCCAGTTTAACTGATGCCATCATCCCAATTGCATTTGAGTCATGTCTCGATTCCTAATGTCAGTTGTGTGATAACAGGGTCAACTGACTGCTAAAGTTGTGTCAGGGAGTTCAACCGACCAGAGACCTGAATTGAACATAACATCCAATAGACTTCTAATGCGAGCTCTAAGCTGCCTAAATAATGAGGTAGACAACAAGGAAAGGAAACGTCCCTCTTATACAATGCAGGCAGTACAGAGATGAGCTACAGATTACATTATATCTGCATTACCAATGAAGTGTAAAACTAAAATATTCTCTTCCTGGAAAAGAAAAAATTGAGGAACGGCAGTAAAATGGAGAGTGTAGTGTCTGACTGTTTATCAAACGAGTGACCTAAACATATGTAACTGAAACAACAAATAATGGTACAACATAAAACCGAGCATGCATGCCTGACATAGAACTAAAGCACCAACACCTCCATATTTTTGTCCAACGTTGTTGCTTTTCACACTTATGCAAAATGCATTGTCAAAAACTTGGTAGTGATAGTGTCTACAGTGTGTTTATGAATGTCTGAGGTATGGCTTTGGATCAGTGTGGCTATTCAGTCTGTTGATTGCAATCCTGTCTGTAATGTAATAATGGGGAGGGGGGGACTCATCAGGCATGGTAAATAATAAGTGAGTTGGCCAGTTGGTGCTGGAAACCCCCGGGCCTGGTTCCAACACAGTTCAGGCCTCATTGAACTGGGCCTGTTCCAAATTGATGCTAATATGGTCTAGGCTGCTACAGTAGAGTAAAACGAGTGTTATTGATACCACAGATCTACAGTTCTTCCTCTGTGTGAAAGAAGAGAACATGAACTTGAGAATGAGGAAATTAAAAAAAACATGTTTGTGCCTGTGTGTAAGAGCATGTGCATGATTGCATTTGTATGTGATCTCAAATGTATGTGTGCGTAGTGTAAGCATCTTTGCCTGTGGGTGTGTTGGGTATTTTGCCATGCTCACATTTATATCTGTCTATGCTTTCCCTTTCCCTTCCTGCTGATGCCATCAGTACACCAGTCGTGACTGATGACAGTCGTTGCCACAGTCTGATGCTCTGCTGCTTAATGTCCTTTTTGTTTATTAATTAACTGCAGGACATATATGCTGAGAGACACCTATTGATTCTACTGCTGCATTAATTGATTTTGTGCTTCACTAATCATATTGTTGCTGCTAGATCATTATTAGGCCTCTGTGCTCTTGTTGTGTTGAAGGATTGTGTGTTGATATATAGTGCTGTTTTTAGTTTTTTGAGTGAAGTGTTGAGTGCAGTTTGTCATTGTCCATGTTTGTATTATGTGATAGCGTATTGAGAAAAAGACAAAAGGGGAAACTCACAAGTAAGTCCTGACAATCAAGGTCCAAGTCTAAACTTTAAGTTTCAAGTCCTCAAGTAGTCATAATGCATTCTTTATCAAAATGAATGCCTTTTCCAAATGTAAACACCACAACAATAGTTAGTAGTATATATTCAATAAATTGGTTTGAAAGCAAGTGCCACTGAAGTTAGGAATTCATAACCAAATTGTGAAAACATTAGCTGTATTGAATTAAGATAAAATCTGGACACAAAGTTCACCTGAATTACATTGTAGAAAAAAAGCAGCAGAACTTTGACAACTAAGAAAAGTCGAGAGTGTCCTCTGATATAAAACACTACTCTTCTCATCATTGAAACAAACAGATTCCAGTGTTTGTGTACACGTATCTGACTGCCAAAGGTTCCCTAGTGAGTCTGACCGGGGGTTACAGTGTAACCAAAGCGTCTGTCTCCTGCTCACCACCCAGATCAGCCGGTTCAGCTTGACTGGGCCCAGTTGTCTTGTTTTCATACTGACAACTGTCTGGAAAAGGTCTGTCTGGGGTTCAAGTACATTAAAGTCATCCGCTTCCCTCCCTCTGAGCACCAACACAGATGGCTCCAGATGCAGCTGGCACAGCATGGAGCAGCACCTGACAGTGCTCATTCACTAAGACACACATACACAAATACACACATACAAGTATAAACACATGCAGACACACAAACACGTGCACAAACTCCGTTATGGACACATCTGCTCACTTACTGTACCTAAATGTAAGTCAAATTGCACACACACACACTGGTGGAAGCAGATACACTCACACTTATAAACACATAAACACACACACACTCACAGCAGGAACATATGCTGCCACGCATCTACAAATCCTCACAGTAGCGCACATACGAATAAGCAATTAAAGACCCCGATTACTGCGTGGCGCACACACACACACTCAAATGTAAACCCACACATATTGTGCTCACTTTCAAACATATGCCAGGGCATGCCGGTGTGCACATGAGCACAGTGCAGAAAGCCCTTCATCTCTGCAGAAGCAAACAGGAAAAAGAGGAGCAGGACAGCTGAGAGAAGTCAAATTGAGCAGCCTCACCATTTATAACAGAGAAAGAGATGTAAATTGAGGACAACGCTTTCTATTGTACTGCGCAAGATGCTAGGGTTATTAAGCCTTTGTTTCAGAATAGAGTTTTTAAACAGACCAGCTCTGCGATGAGGGATTGCATTACCAGGCAGTTGTTCTTTGATGGCAAATGAAACATGAAACACAGTAGATTTTGGGCCCGTGAAACAAATATCTTTTTTTTTTGGTTAAACAGTATTTTCTCCTGAGCGAGAGCCATTTGAGCCAAGATGAATTGCCAGTTATTGGTGTCATATATAACCTTACACAGCAAATATCATAACGGAGCTTTACAGAGCTACACTGAAATTATGATACTCCGCATGTGGTGTACAAGTCCTTTTAGACAAATTTAACAACCATGTTTACATTCAGAAATGACAGAGCAGCATGAACTTGGATGAAATGATACATCTGAGTCACTTGCCAAAGCCACACAAAACGGGAAAATTGTTCTTTCCCCAAAATTGAAATACCACGAGGCATGTGTTATTTAACTGTGATATCTATGAGCAATGAAATCATTGGGATTAAACTTTTATTTAATCCTGTGACTGACAGTGTATCATTGTGTTGCTTGCAGGGACAGCTTGGACTTGGAGAGGACGGGATTCATATCTCCACTCCTTGTCTTCTCAGCTATTCTCAGCTCACTGAGGTCACACAAATACAAGCAGGGGACACCTACAGTGCAGCCATCACAGGTGAGCCTAGTCTTGCTTTGCCAGACCTTCCTCCACAGAGCTGCGGAGGAGGGTCTGGGTAGGTCACACAGCATTCCGGGTTTGGAGAAAAATATGCTCTTGTCTATTGGCAATTCTTTAAACCAGTCACAATCGGCGTAGGCGGTGCTAAGCGCTGGACGGAGCCCCGGTGCCGCTGCAAAATATCCCCGGGAAAGAACTTGTTTTGATGGAACATGCATACGTTGAAGGTTGTTTTAGAAGTGCAACAGAAAACTCAGATTGGACAGATAGTCTAGCTAGCTGTCGGGATTTACCCTGCAGAGATCTGAGGACCAGTTAACCATAGTCCTCAGAAATCCACTGGAGTTTAAAACTCCATCACAAAGAAAGAGGAAGTTTAACGAACATCTGGACAAAAAGAGGGCATCTGGCAGAATTTCCAGCGGCACCGGACTAATCCCGGAAGTGGAACGTCGTAGATCTAGACAACAGGTGAGCCAAACCTGCTGTGGGGGCCCATAGAGAAGTTTAAATATCTCCCATAACTCTATCATTTTATCCTAAACTGTTATAGTTAAATAAAATAGCTTAACTCAAACCTCCAAACAGCAAATTGTCACTGCAGATATCGCTCATTGTGATCTTTTTAAAATAAGTCCTGCAAAAGTCCTTGTATTCACTGTTCATAATATAATAACAACTTAATAGCTTGAAAACCTTATTTTCCCAGCAGTATCCCTCACTGTGGCTTTCAGCCATGCACATTTTTCATCTACATCATTTCATTGAGTTTTAATTAACACTACAAGGATTCAGTGTCCTCAAATGGCATCACTCGGAGCACAAATTCAACCTCATTAGTTCTCAATATCTCTTAAACCAAGCAACATTGTGCAATATTGCACCCGGTTTAAGTTTTATATGATAGATGACGTACATAATGAATTGATTTTTTTGTTTAGCCAGCTATCCCCTAAACTACCCTGCTAAGATCTCAGACTATCCCTGTAGCTACTTTGTTATTAACAAGACTGAGAGATAAGGAGGCCCACCATCCCTCTACAACAACTTGTTTTTGCAGTCTTTCCTGTAATTTGTAAAAACTCAAACTCAGAGCTCTTTGCTTACTAAATTTAAAAACAGTATCCAATTGTCCTCTTTTTACCTTTTTCTCTCTTTATCCTCTAACTTGTATGATTTTCAGCAATCTCATTCATCACCCCTCTGCTCCATAGAGAATCACTGAACTGCCACAAAACTACTTCTAATACATTTACACCACTACAAAGTGTCAGGCAACTACTTCTCCTTCAATTGCTGCTTGCCGTCTGCCAGACAGCTGGAATTAAAGAATCAGCCACTTAAAGAGAAAAGGCATTGCACTTGTTTTAAGACCAGGGCACATTTACAGCCTCCTGCTGTACTGCAATATTCCGTTAAAAGAATTGCCTATCGTTGAACAGAGACGTCTGCTGGCTCTGTGTGCGTGGTTTCGCTGGAAATGCCACCGGTTCATTAAATGAACTGCAGTCAACATGTTAAGTCTATTCCCATTTGAATTCTTGGCGCATTGAAGACTATTTGGAGGCCCTATCTGCCGGTGTTACAGTTATGTTTTTTAGGTAATCTATAAAATGTTATTATTTAAAACAAGCACTTTATGGATTGCTTACGAGGCATGCTTAGCACATGATTGATCTGACCTTTCACAGACAGTCGTTCTTTGGGAAAACATCAGCCTTAACCTTTTTAGGCTGGATTACCCTGCCAGCATCTCTGTTTGTGTGTGCCTGTCAGTGTGTATGTGTGTGTGTGTGTGTTTGTGTGTACTTGTTGTAAAACGTCATCTAGCAATGCCTGTCTAGAATGCTTTTATAAGGTTTCGGTCGCTGAAATGAAAATACTACATTACTGATTGATAGGGTATCAGCTTGTGTGTGTGTGTGTGTGTGTGTGTGTGTGTGTGTGTGTCTGTGGGTTGTACCAGTGCCATGGCTTGATGCAGAATAGAGATTGATGGAGGCTTGCCGTGAGGAGGATACTCAGTTATCTCCTTGTAATTAAAATCCACCTCATAAAGATTATTGACTCCCCCACCACACAAACCAGCATGCTCCCTTGCTTGGCAGGGTCTGCAAAGCGCTTCTTAAAAAATGAAAAATAGCATATTAAGCAGCACATATTTCCCATTTATGCGGAACATTTAGATGTGGTTAAGTTATCGTAATGTGCAATAAAACCTGGATGTGAAATTTGTAATCCACTTTGGAAAATTGCTTACTATATTGCTTTAACATCCCCTGAAAGAGCTTTTGAGATGTGTGTGCCAGGTTTATTGTATGCCATAATTTAAAAGTCCTCATTGCAGGCAGTAAATATAAATTTATTAGTGGCAGGTTTAAATAGGCAGACTGAGGTAGCATGAGTGAGTGGATGCTTGAGTGTTGTGTGTGTATGTTTGCTGTGTGTGTGTGTGTGTGTGTGTGTGTGTGTGTGTGTGTGTGTGTGTGTATCTTTGATAAGTGCCAGATGAGAATGTGCTCCCTTTGCTCTGCACGCCACAAAGACAGGTGAGTGGGTGTAGGTGTGAGGTGTGGGTGGGGTTACTGTCTCAATAAAGTGCTGTACATCAACTCCCTATTAAAAACTAAACCAAACTGACAAGGATGTACATTTTAGTTCCCTTTGACAGTTTCTAATTGGGGGTCACTTTTCTTTTTGAATTTGGAAGAAGTCAGACTTGTAAGATTCAGCATCAAGCTGATCTGTGGTAGACTGTGGCCTGGTTTCCTCCTAGCCACTGAATGGGCAGAACCACTTCTGTCACTTAGCTGTGTTTTTCCAGAATATAAAACAGCTACAACAAAATGTGTGCCAACAGTCCAATGGGAATATGATCAGGAACCTACAATCACAATCTGGCAATACATGAAGAGCATACCAACACATCCTCGTATGGCTCAAATTTACTTCCCATAGTTGAGATAAAGGTTTTGACATAAAATATGTTAAAAAAATGTACTTATTATGTTAATAAAAAGTTGACATTGTATGTATTTCTGATGTATCTGTCTGAACACTTTTGGCCCTTTTGTTCATATCTCTAGCAGGTGGAAAGCTGCTTCTCTGGGGTCAGATCCCCTGTGTGTCCCGGGTCAGTGATCATCCAGGTCTCAAAAAGCTCTCGACCCCACAGCCTGTTCCACTGGCAGGCAAAAAGGTGTATATGAGAAAGACGGACCAATTGTTTTCTCAAGTAGATGAAAGCCCCAGGATGTTTTGGGTGCATCTATTTTAGCCTTAAAACGTCTTGAAGACTGGAAAGCAGTGAATTGTTAATGGTAACTTCATCTTGCACAACAAAACAAAGACAGATTTTATTCTTTCTCTAATTACGTCCCATTCAATTCAGCAAAAAATCAAAAAATCCTGTTGCAGGGCAATTTTTCGGAATATTGTCAGCTGATACCACATGTGGGCTTTAAAATTTGCACTGCTTTGAAGTCTAAAAACTATTGTCATTTTATGCAGGTGTGTGATGTGGCCTGTGGTACCTGGCATATGATGGCCCTCACCACAAGTGAGTATTCTCATCATCATCATCATCATCATCATCATCATCATCATCATCATCATCATCTATCCTGAACATAAATGTTCATATCTCTATGGCTAATTGTTTTTAGGACAATGAGAGTGCTTCACCTAAGGCAAAACAGTCAAATTCAGATTTTGCATCGTATTACTCGCCCATTTTCCCTCCACACTCCCTTCTCTTCCCGCCTCCTCAGAGCCCCTCCTTACTCACTTTCTCACTCATCAAACCATAATTCACTTCAGAGGGAAGCATCATTAATGCACAGTAGGACACAGCAGCTTGATGTGTGCTAATTATATTGTGTGTTTTACACGCTGGATGACTTTTGCTTAGTCAGTGATGAGCTCAGTCTCTGGTAATTGTTTTTTGGTTGTGATGAGTTTATAAAAGCCTGTGTGTGTGTGTGTGTGTGTGTGTGTGTGTGTGTGTGTGTGTGTGTGTGTGTGTGTGTGTGTGCGTGTGCGTGTGTGTGTGTGTGTATATCTGGGCATGCAACGTATGTGTGTGTCTGTCCCTGCATGTGTGTGAACTTTGAATGGTGAGAGCATGCAGAGCCTCACATTTATGTGTTGCTTATGCATGTGTAGTCTTGCATTAAAGCTGTGTGTATACAACATACACTGTTTTTATAAGTAGCCAGGAAGACAAGATTATTCCACCACTGCACACATCACACGCCTCTGTGAACTTAATAATGATTACCAAAATCTCAAGATCATTCTGACACTTTAAACCTCTATGCAACTCAATCCCACACAAAACTTTGACATGCACCGTCAACCATGGCACTGCACTTCATGACTTGCTTGCATTCTCTACTACCCATGTGATCCTTTATAGTACATCACTCAGTGCTGTTGCTAGAAATGCTGCTTAGCCTTTGGCTAATCACGCTGATTGGAGGTGTCCTTTGGCTCACCTGGGGGCTTCCAATCCTATTAGGCCAACCGTCCTGAGCCTAGCACAACCAGCAGCCGCTCGTGTTTGATCACTGGTGCTTAGAGCCCACACTTGTCCTCTTACTGTATGTTGGTATTAAGGCATGGAGGAGAGGAGAGGCAGGGTGGGGTTAGGTGGTGGGGGTGGGGGGGTTAAAGTGTGATCTCCTTAACTCTCTAGGGGGGCAGAGGGGAGTTTGGAGCCTCACCTCCCTCACTGACACTCCTCCTCTCCCCCAACTGGAGCTGTTCTTTAAACTTCTGATGTCAGTTGAAAGGCGGAACATTGAAGCAAAGCAAAAGGGAATAAAAATGGAGGGGATGGAAGAACGAAAGATTGAGAGAGTGGGACTAAAATGAGATTGAGGGTGGATGTCGTTTTGTTACCTTTTGAAGAATATCTTTGAGGGTGTGGGTTGTTTAGAGGATCGCTACAATTTTCTCTCACATCTCTCTCGTCTTCATTTTCCATTCTTCATTTCCATCTATGGAAGCACAACAGGTCTATCATCTCTTTGGAAGTCAATACACCAGATCCCATTAGGCCTGTCACCTCTTTTACCTTCTTCCCATCTTTACCACCTGCTCTCCCCTATCACTTCCTTCTCCCAACCTTCCTCCTCAGGGGTGTAGCACAACATTCTGGGCCCCCTAAAAAGGCATTCTCTATGGGCTCTATTCATTCTAGCATCTTTCTGGGCCCTCCTCACAAGAGGGCCCTGGGTACTCAGTGCCCACCCAACACCCCTGTTCCTCCTGGCTGCTATTCTTCCTCACTGCACACCTATCGTTATATCGCTCTTGTGGCCCTCCTTCTTCCTCGCCTTTTGCGCCCTCCTTCTTCTCCCCCAGGCCAAGAGCGCCCAAGAAGAGCCATGTGTTTCCAAAGTGGACTGGATGGGAAATCGAAGCAGGGCTTCTGTGTTTATCAAGCCACAGCTCCGTCACCTTGCTCCTACTCCCGTCTGGAGGCCCCGGCAAATTGGTGACAGCAGCAACAACCCTGCCTCCTGCACACATGCCTTTTTTTTCTATGTGCACAACCACACGCACGCACGCACACACACACACATTCACACAGACACACACACACACACACACACACACAGCATATCACCTAAGCCTGTTTAGTTTTATTGCTGGTGTCAGGTGAGGAGGTGGAGGTGGGAGTGCTGTCTAATGTTCACCTCTCTCACACACACACACACACACACACACACAGTCATTTCCACCCCTGCCGACAGCTTGGCTAACAAGACCTGTGAACCACAGTGACAG
The DNA here is from genome assembly GCF_008692095.1 of Etheostoma spectabile. Taxonomy (NCBI): domain Eukaryota; kingdom Metazoa; phylum Chordata; class Actinopteri; order Perciformes; family Percidae; genus Etheostoma; species Etheostoma spectabile. Next base: position 26,623,087 of record NC_045737.1, on the reverse strand, counting down.
AACTCCGAAAGTTGTCAGAGTCCCAGTCATTTAATGCCAAGACCTGGCCCCAGCTCTAACCCAAGAGGGTTTCTGTATGCATACAAGGCTACACAGTGATATACTGAACACGAGTCTACTGAATACTACTGCTTCTCCGGGTTCATATTGTTTAAGTCAAACCTTGACGACAGTCATTTACTGTAATTCTTTCTATAAAATACTGCATTACTTGCATTTGAGTAATGTTGGAGTAATCTGAGGTGGAAGTGGAGATGAAGTGTTTGTCTGATGGGACATGGTTCAGTTTAACTTCACCCTCATTAGGTTGATCGGCACCCTTACACATGACTTCTTTCATCCATAAATGCTTGAATGTATGCTGTTAGTCTTGTCTGTCTACTTGCCTGTGTAACAGTACCGTTAAGTGTCTGTAAACGTGCTGCATCTACGAGCATGTTTTATCTGAGGCAGCTGGAGTCATTACAAGTAGTTTTGCATGGAACACTGCATCTTTTGCTGCATGTGTACAGGATGCTCTAGTTTGTTTTGCTGTGATCACATAAGTGGAGGAAAAGGAGAGTTGACTCGGGTTAAAGCCCTGCATGGCCCTGCTACCTTGGAAATGAACTGCACAAACAACGGCTGGCCATTGTGCCTAAGCGCTTACAATGATGCCATTTAAGAGAGTATTGATTCACCCAGTGCAGGGTCAATCATTGGATCAATGGTGAGTGGGTTGGTCAGCTGGAAGGTTGGTTGACTGCATGAATGAATGAATGGATTGTTGGAAAAAGGATGGTTGTATACATGGATGTATCCAGAATACAAAAGGAGGAGACAGAAGTGTTAAGTTTGTCCAAACATAAACTCATGTGGGCCTGAAGATTTCAGTTATTAGCGCTCTTTTGTGTAAGATTGTGTCCAGTCTGTCTTACATAGCTCTCAGACATCGCCATCATTCAGCACACACTGAGATTTACTGTAAATTAATTTAATTGTCTCAAAGAAACATCTCTTTAAGTGAAGTCATTCAATTCAACAACAAGCAAACTGTAGTTGTTGCTGTAATTGTTACTGAGGCGGGCATACAGCACTTAGTTACATCCAGAATGTACGGAAGACGGAAGCCTACCACCTAATGTAGTTATACCTAATGGTTTCTATAAATATAGCCAAGCTTAAATTGACTTTGCTCAAGGAGTAGACTGTAAATGTGTTTGTATATATATATATATATATATATATTGTGTGGCATAAAAGAGTGAGTAAAGTGTATATATAAATTATAAACAAAAAAGAAATAAAAAAGAGTCATTGTCATTAGCATGTTCATAGATTCTTGTGATGTGTTTACACCAGGGTTGATTGCCCTAGTTACCCAGCCCCCAGCAACACAATATGGAGAAATGTAACACAATGCAACACAAGGGAGAGGTGTAGCCTTCTTTATTATTCTTACATGTGAGAAACATGTGCGTGAACACACACACACACACACACACACACACACACACACAGAACAGTGATCGTCAGGGGCTCACAGAGGTCGTGCCTCGTGACAAAGTGAAAAAGGGAGAGAGAGCTTATTTAAAATTCTGTAAGAGATGTCAATTGTGCCCTCTGCATATTTCTATGGAACATTTGTAAATAGATCCTTTGTAAATAGCTTCTCTCTTGCCAATCACTCTGTCTGCTCTCTGCACAGCAGCATTAAAAATTGATCCTTAGCCGCACCAGGGTGAAATGCTAACATTGCTGCCAAATGACTGATTAAAAAGAAAAACCTTTAATCTTTGCTTAAAAGTGTCTACTGCCTTGGCATGCTTTTCCCCTGTGCTCCTCTATCTTCCAAGGCTGTGAAGGGAAGGAGGGGGTCGCCGTGGGGGAAACGGGGTCATGCTTCATGTAGAGTCAGTGCTGTACAGTGATACAGCTCTAGAGGTGAGGGATAAGAGCCGATCTGGGAAACGACATGCATTGCTCTCTTCTGAATTTAACCTTAAGCCAAAGGTTAAAAATGCATCTGAACATTACACAAGCGGGGGGTGGATGTGTTGGCAGTCCTTCTAATGTCTTGCAAAAAAATAGCAGCTTTTTATTCAACTTAACCATGCAAGGAAAGAACAATCAGCAGATAGTTTGACAATCCTTCAGCTTACTCAGTTGCGCAGCACTAGAAGTCAAGACACTCTCTCTCTCTAAACGATGTGTATGTAGTGACATGGCAACTGAAGTAAGTAATGAGATAAAGAAGCATGAGCAAAAGATTGGATTAAAGGAGACAAAAAAGTGTTTATTGGAGGTGCTGAGATATGTGCTTGTGTTTCAGCAAGCAGAGAGGAGAATAGTGAATGTGCTCACTCCGAAACTGAAGCTGGCTTCAGAGACCTTGTCAGCAATCCCCTGCCGAAGGAGCACACAGAGAAAGAAAACACAGTGCAAGTAAGAAAAACATACCTCCTCTTTCTTGCTCTACAGCTCTTTTATTGACTTACTTGCATACTGTATAGCTCAATATGTAACTAACTGGCTAACTCAACAGCTCCCTAACTCTTGCGGTGAATCGCTCCTGATTGATATCTTCTTCTTCCACGCTCCCTGTCTGCCTTGTTGACATCCTTATTCCCATGCATTCATTGTTTGCTTCTCAAATCCTCTTTCACACATTGTTTCAGGTTCCTTCTACATGCTGTAAATCAACATATCGGTAATGAATGATACAACATAACAAAGTTGCGCTTGAGTAAACAGCACAGCCCTTAAAGCATTAGGTGGCAAATATATTTACTCAACTCTGTGAATATCAGTGAGGACCTCTAAACTGTCACCTAGAGCCACACACACACACAGACACACACACACACACACACACACACACACGCACACACCATATACACCACACACACACAAACATACGCACACACAAGATCCCGCCTCTACCCATCTCTCTGTCATTCAGGTGTTTACTGTCATTCATACTGAGGGTTTTTGTATAATCCTCTCACCACACCTGAGTGCTCCCCACTCAGTGTCACTGGATTTATCCCCCCCTCCCCCCTCCTCTCTCTCTCTATTTCTCTCTCACTTCTTCCCCTCTCCTCCAGTGCACAGCCTTTTTCATTTTTCATTACATCCATTCTTTTACACACGTTGTCATTTCTTATGTAAATAACCATAGATAAAAAGACAGTAACAGACATTTTTAGATTTACACACACCGCTCGGCGTGTATGTTTTCAGTCATCCCCTCTCATCAGCCAGTTTGTTTGTAGAAGTGTCTTTCCCTGCAGCCATAAATTAGGGGTTGTGATTTAACTCATTGAGACAACAGAGAAATACAACGAAACATGAATAAAACAAATGATGTGGAGAAGGTGAGGGAGAGAGAGAGACAAGAGGAGGGTGAACTGAAGGCAAAAATGGGCCAGAATGTATTTCTGCTCTACTTTCACTTAGGGAAGGCTTCATTAAGAAGTATTTTTTCCAGAGCATGGTGGAATCTATGTGTGTGCACATGTGTGTGCATGTGCATACACAAGAGTGTGCATGTACTGAATGTTCACAGGTTAATGCCGGAGATTGTGTCGATGCACATGCACATTCATGCATACATTTGTGCATGCCCATAAAATGATTTGTGTGTTCAGTGAGAGAGGTCTCTTAAATTATTTATTCTCAGAACTCTCTAATTGGTATCAAGTTTTTAAATGGGGTCAAATGTTGCGGTGCAGTTTTATGCAGCTTTTCTCTTGCCTTAAGTCTGCATCATTACATTGGTTCTCTGCTGTCAGACCAGACAAATGTGCTGAAGCAGAGGAGGGAATGTAGTTTTATTACTGTTTTAGTCCATCTACTTATGTCTATTACATAGAAAACATTCTAGGAGAGATCTGGTGAGTTGTAAACATCAAACAGAGGTGCACACACACACACACACACACACACACACACACACACACACACACAAACACACACACACACACACACACACACACATACACAGCCTAAGGCAGCGCACAGAGCTGGTATTAGATATAAGCCCCCTAATAAAGCCAATTAGAATTACACTTTGCTCTGATGAAGGCAACTTTACCAGGGCATATTTCTCACCTTCACACATACACATGCAAGCATGCAACATGCATACACACATATATGCATTCCAGCTGCTATACCACTAGAGACCAGAGTGGATTTCTTGTTACATTGCCAAATGCAATATCCTTATTTTAGACTTTGGATACAGTAAGTCCAGTTTGATCAATTATTCATGAAAATGTCCTTACTTTACTCAAGAGCAAAAGTAAGTAAATTATTACATTACTCATTGTATATCTTTTGTTTCTCAGCAAAGCTCTGTCAATGATCCCATTTAAACATCTCCTGTATTTGTATGTGGAAGTAAAGAAGGAGACAACGTGTCTTAACATACTGTCATTCGTACACATCCTTTGTAGAGATTTACTGACCATCAACAACTAGCTCACTGTAGCCCCTGTGACTGCACACAGCAGAAGTCCCATCCTCACAGTCAAGCTGTGGTGTTCACATACTCTCAAACTCTAAACATAACCCAATATATAAATTTGAAATCTTTTGGAGTTACCAGGAGGCACAGTTCTTGCAGTAATGCATACATTATTGCCCAACACCAAGTATATTGCACCATGTGTCTAGAAAATTAAATTTGAGTTTAGCTTTCTTGGCAAAGTAGAGGTTCTCATGTTCTCATTTGAAGTGAATCATTTAGGAGTTCAGAAATTAGCACATGGTTGCAGTTTATTACAAATGATATCCTTTGATGTAGCTAAAAACCTAATTTGAAATGTTTCTGTTGTCCTATCTATTCACTTTGACTGTACATTTGAGCTACCCTTGTCACTTTAGGAACAACCTAAATAGATAGTCTATCGCCCTGACAGGACTCCAGGCAGGTTCAACACAAGATGCTTCGTGGTCTGGAGAGACCAGAGGGTTCTGAGGAGCACAAGAAGGATGAAGAAAGTGAGAGTTCAGAGGAAGGACAAAGACTAAATAAAGAGGAGGGAGATGGAGCATTACACGATTCAGCATTGGCCGTTACCAGGTCTGCAACTTGGATGGACAGGCGAGGAAATGACCATGCATCAATCAAATACAACCAAGGGGATGAGAGGGAAAGTTGCAGGACAGCAGCATCATTGGAGCTAAGGAAAGAACCATGCAGAAGCAGAAGAAGCAGAGATGTTGAATTCACCACTTTGCACCTGTTACCCAGGTCAGAAGGACAGCAATGCAGGCCCACAGCCAGCAGCTTACCCCGGCTACTGACAGGACATCAAGCCCATAGCAAGGTTTTAGATGAGCTTCGGATGGTGAGTGTAGTAGTATGTGATTGTCCCAAAGACCAAATCCAAATGATCCAGCTTGTCGCTAGTATGTTTCATTTATGTCTTCAAAAGACCACAAACATCTGGCTTTTCACACATTTAATTTTTTTTTTAATCTTATTTGTCTCTTTAAGTACAATCTATTGCTTTTTTAGATAGTTAGAAAGTAGAGAGTGAATGGAAACAGCTGGATGACCCGGTGATGTCACTGGGCTGCTGGCCCTTAACCCTTTATTTGTTATACTATGAATTTTCCTCCTACAACATGCCTGAGAGAGTTAAGTGGTTTTGTACTTTGAGAGTCAGTATTACATCACTTTTGCTGAAATTAAAGAAGCAAGTATACATTAACTGGTTGGCAGGCCTGAGGTGTGACTTTAGTAATGGACTGCTGCAAGAACAGTAATTTAATAAACAGTAAGCAGTTTACAATGAAGTTTAAAAGTGTTTGTATTACAGAGACCGATTAAATGAAGAAAAAGGAATTGTCTTCCAAAAGAACATTTATATATTGTGTAATTATGATGATGAGGTTTTTCTCTTTATGTATTTCCACATCTAGATTTGTACTTTTTTTATGCAAACATTTGCTATTCTAGCATCAGGTTATTAACCCAGCAACTTGAAAGCAGATTCCAGGACTAAGTAAACAGTATATATTATTTTTTTGTTTTTCTGTCCTCAGGTGAAATCTACACATTTGACTGAATTGGTCCACAGATCTGACAGAAGTGACAGCAGCATTTGGCAGAGTCCCAGGCTCAGACCCAAACCCACACCTCCTGGGACAGATCGTGGTAGCCTCTTTTCACCATCCAAGAATTAGACCACAAACTGGCCTCAAGTGTCCAATTGACAATTCTTCACCCGGTCTGAGCCTTGGGCAGCAAGCTTGGATGTCCCCCCCCCTTTCATCCATCTGGGACCATGAGTCGTGACTTCTCTATCTCCAACTCCTTCCTCTTCTGAAGTATTCAGGTACTGTCCTACACACAGAAGGGCTCTGTTTTCCCTTGGCATTTTCGGAAGAATCTGTAAGAATTCACAGATCCTGTTCTCTCCAACAGTAGAATTTATTTGTTTTTTATGCCACCCAGCCACCCAGATAATACACAGCTCATCCATAAAGTCATCAGCGTGAAAAGCATTTTTACCCAATAGCCTTGAGAAATGACAGGCTATGAAGAGAACATGTGCACTCTTTTATCTTCTTGATAATGCTTTGCTGTACACCACATACAACGTTAAACACTGTTGGCTCCAAAGTGACTGACAAACAGCCTCTTTTACTTTGTAAGAGCTCTCTAAAACAGACTCCAGTTCAGCATTAATGGGCTCCACTTTACCTCACACTGTGATTTGGCAAATATACTCTTCTTACAAACCATCTCAGTCAACAACACTCCTGAACCTTGACCTCATCTGAAAGCATTAGACTTTGGTCTTACAGTCAAAGTCGTGTGTAGGAGCTGCAGAGTCCTTGAATCAGCACATTTCAACAGGGTTGAGTTTTTTTTTACCCCGTGTACTACTGCGTACTACTGAGACGCATTTCTTTTTAATATCTTACAGTATGTTGTTTATTAAAGACAAAACGCCCTCTCAGATCTTGGCCCCTTGTAAGGCATTTCACGGTGAAGTGTTTTCATGGCTGCCTCTGCAGAATGAGTCACATGTGCATGCTGCTATGGCTCTTTTGAGTGTTAGTGGAAATTGAGTTGTTGCTGAGATAATACTATATGATGAGGCTTCTCAAATAAGTAGGATTATTACAGTTTCCTTTGAGTCTGCTCTGGGTTTTTTTAATGTTTTTTAGTGACATGTCCTCCTTGCACACTGTATACAAACTGGTCCTGTGCCACAGTGCAGATCACAACTGCATGATAATTCCTATTGTCATGATAAGTGGAGCATATACTTTTATATTTTCATTATCTACAGTGCGTTCAAAAAAAAGGACCTTTTGTCAATAACTTGCCACTGTGTAACACATTGGCAGTGTTCGGTTTAAGACACTCCACGTGCCAAGTGAAAGTAAAATGATTTCTTAGTAATATTACTTTTTAATACCAAGTAATGCAGTAATACTTAATATTTAATCACTTTAATCATGGATTTTACAACACGATTAATGATAGAACATTTTCAATCAATGTGTGTAAGTTGAGTCATGTTTAAATTGTGAATAGATTTGCTGTTATTTCGGTTTGCTTTCATCGCACTCGTCAGTACACCTGGACTTAAAGAATCCATATAGACATCAAGACTATTCATTACCTTGGTCCCAGTGTTTAAAAGGCAAAAAGGTAACTAATGTTGATATATTTCAAACTTTAGCAAAGGTATTTAAAAGGGTATTGAATTTCTGCTCCAGGACAGTGATGAGATAAAAAAATAAACGTGCGTTTGAATTGAGTCTCAGATTTGCTTTTGTGATTACCAAACCCAACACTGACTACACACAGGCATGCAATACTAATGGCATTGAGACATTCACCCTCATCCCAGCCCATCGCCTCCTACACTCCCTATGGTTTGTTTTTGTGTGTGTGAGTAAGTGTTGGTTGTGTGTATCACGTCTTTGCCCTGCAAGACTCCTGCCAATCGATTCAAGGTGAGACCTGTCGATTAAACACCCTGAGCCGTGCTCTCTACCTAACCCCAGGGCGATTCAATCTCACCCCTTACACACACATGCACACAGCCGTACCCAAACACACGCACACATACACACCCACCTCACCTGTCATCCATCGATATCTCCATCTGGACCTCTATTGATCCCTTTCATCCATCCTCTTCACCACATGCAGTGCAACATCACGGCCAAGACAACATCCGTGCAGGTTTAATTTCTGACAGATTTACAATAAAGCTCAAGTTATTATTTAACTCTTCCAGCCGCAGTGTGCTCTTTGATTTAGCACCCTGGGAGAGGATGAGTTACAGCTGACACGGAGAATCTGCCGGGGCTGGAATGGTAGGCACCCGGTTCATAACTCAGCAGCCGAATGTGTAGTTAGTCAATCACTTGATCTGTAATCACAAATGCTGCCAGAAATTACATGAGTGATGAGCTGTAATAAAAGCACTTACTTTTCCTGCTCTGTCTCTTAAGTGTTATTGGCAGACCCCTCTCTCCCAGGAGGCCGTGGCTGTGAAACAAAATCCCGATATAAACTGCCTCATTGGTCCCTGCCTCACGCTCTCTCTCTCTCTGGTGTACTGTATGTGTGTGTGTGTGTGTGTGTGTGTGTGTGTGTGTGTGTGTGTGTGTGTGTGTGTGTGTGTGTGCGTGTGTGTGCGTGCGTGCGTGGGTGTGTGTGTGTGTGTGTGTGTATGTGTGTGTGTTTAAATGCAGAGTGCTCCCACTACAGTGTAATACAAAGCTCTTTTTGACACTCTTTTTTTTCACTCATGGATTGGCTTGCCTCAGGACAAATGATCCTCACTCCAGTAAAGACAGTCATCCGCGTCTTTGTCATTTATAATCTCTAATGTCTTCAGAGGTGCAAGGAAACAAAACTCACCAACAATGAAAGTTTATAAACAGACCTGGTCGTATTAATTAGCCAGTAAAACGTATCAAATAAATTTAGATTTACATGTGTTGCTATGCAGTAGTCTGTTGCTGCTGTTAAAACTTTCCCTGCCGGACTCATCTCAGCCGAGATGTCCTGATGAGTTATGGTACATCCCAGATGTGACCTTATGTACAGGTAATCAAATAACTCAGGGCCACGACACAAACCTTTCTTCGACTGTCTGGGACTCCCAGCTCCATAGCCTTTGGCAGGAGGTCATGCGTGACGGTTTTATTGATACGGACCTCTGTAATAATTACACAGGGTCTTGCATGCACTATTGATCAGGCCTATTGATAAAATCATATTTTACTGTAAAGGTCTGTTGATTTGATGCATTACAGCATAAATCTCTTCTCACAAGTAGCTGATTCGGAACTCCTACTGCTGAGTGATGGATGCTACTGCAGATAAACACACACACATATGCAGACACAACTGTTTATATCCATTGTTTGAATTGGGTAGTAACAGACACAGGTTAAAGACAGACAGAGATGTAATGATATCCATATCTTTAGTCCATCCATATAAATATACGATCACATAGAGAAGACAAGTGGGATCTGCTATCCAGCCCAGCTCATATCATGTGATATATAAGCGAGAGTGTTTATGGAGTCACTGCTCCATCTTATCATGATTTGTATTGTCAGCAGGGGCTGAATCTGCATGGTGGTAATAGATTCTGATGTGGTTCAAATGCCCTGTGGTGAATGGGAAATAGAGATGAATGTGACGGATCATACAGAACTTGTCATGTATATAAACCGCCTTCAGAACTGTTGTTCTCTCACAAGGAGGGAGGGGAGGATAGATGGTAGAACGGCTGGCTTGTAGGAAAATGTCAACGCTGGTATTAAAATGGTAAAAATCTGATCCTCAAAGCTGACCTCTGCAGTTGACGCAATGAAATTTATATGAATTCCAGAAGAGAAACATTCTATACTTTGGCTACCGCAGGTTTTTTGGTGTTAAAGAGGTTTTTGTCATATTGAAACTGAAATACAGACTAATGCAGAACTAAACAGAAAGTGTCAGGTAATATACACTGATACTTATGGTATCGCGCATTATCACCCTTTGATCCTCCCATGGAAAAAACATAGTATGTGTAATAAAGGAAAAGAGCAAATTTATTGCTATTGGAGGAAAGGAAAATTGGTCTTTACGGTTCAGGTTAAAAAGGAGCTTACTAGACCATGTTTCCGCTTTGGCCGGCAGTTGAAAAGCATAGTTTCTTTTTGGACTTTTCTCTGGCTGGATTCTGAACCACTTGGGGGTAGTTTGCAAAGGCTGTGGTGCACCAGTGACAGGCTGGTTTTCACATTTAAGGAGCCAAGGGGACATGGGGAACATGTCCATGTTCAAGAGACCTAGAAAAACCTAAAAGCCAGGATATAGAGTTAATTGCTGTCCCAGTCAAGACCCCCCCCCCCCCCCCCCCCCCCCCCCCCCCCCCCCAAGTGGCTGCTCCTGCAAAATACTGGCTGCAGCACAGAAATGTTGTCCTGCAGAAGACAGAGGAGGGAGAATTTACTTTACTAAGCAGTGACGTACTTTATAAGCATAAAACATGCTCCATTCTGAACTCCTTTAAATGCCCTGAAATTCTGATGAAAGTAACAGTGTAAACAGTGTAGTTTAAAAAAAGAAATCTCATGCAAACCAAATGCAGCCCATTAAAAGAGAATAACATAGTATAACATAGTACAGCAGCCTAGATATAAATAGCAGTGGGAGGATAATATTTTTTATAGCCCATTTTGTCACATAACAGATAAAACAATTCCATATTCTTCTCAGTATTTTGCGATCAATTCAGGAACTTCCTTCTGTAGTGTATGATTGATACAGTATGGAATCTATCCATAGCATACCGCTGACTTTGAACATACTCACTACTTTTGTACCACAGCTGTTTGAAATGCTAACATAGAGCATGTGAAATAGCAACAATACTGAAAGTGTGTTCCCCAGAGCTGGAGGGAGGAGGCAGAGCAAGACAAAGGCAGTTTTTAATCTGAGCAGGAAGCATACAGTGGCGATTCACTGCGACATGGTGATTGATATGAGTGAGTAGTGTATTTACCGAGTCTGACGGGATAGGAGAAAGAGAGTGTTTTCTTCCCATCCGTACGCTTATCTCCCTCCATAAATCACTGCCAATGGGATGCATAAATGTGCATGAGCAAACGTTGTATTGTCCGACTCAGGCAATTCCACTTTGACCTTTACATTTGACATTGGTCACTGGTGCTAAATGCACGCCACAACCTTCCCTGACTTTGGTCTGTTCCTATTCAATAGCTTTGAAGCGTGATGGTTCATCACACAACATACAACATACCAAACAACATGGCCTGGCATAGTGTGTGTCACTTTTTCTATCTAGTAAAAGATTGCATAAATAAAGAGAAGATATGATCTTTTTTGTCCTTCTAGTCTTTATAGCTCTGATTCCATTACTTCTTTCCCAGTGGCACACTATGATGGGCTTTGTCCATCCTAACCTTTGACTCCTGCCAGTGCTTTAAAGGTTCTGCACTTTGCCCTCTCCCATTTGACCTGTCTGAAGTATACCTTTATAATTGCCTCTGTCGCTATCAAATGCACATATAAGAGGGTGCAGGGGCAGGGGGCAAAAGTCTGTCCAGTAACCTTTTGGCCTCTTGTTCATCCATTCTGCTCAAAGCAAGCACGTCAGGCTTCATCCCCCTATCCAAAATCCCATACTGTATTAGTCTGCATGTCGGAGTTATTGATGGCGTTGTGGAAATATTTTATTGGTCAGTCATGACCTTTGACTGGGGCAATGCAAACACTAACCCCCCTAAAGCTTCCTATCGACATTGATATATATATATATATATATATATATATATATATATATATATATATATATATATATGATCAGATGGCTAATAGAAGTATAGATTTAGAGTGGCTGAAGACCTAGTCATTTGTATTTTAACACCATGAGGTCAGCATCGTTTTTTCTACTATACATGAGTAGGATCACTTGGCAAAACAAATATTGAGTTTGTTATAATCTAACCTATCCAGTGATGCACATACAAGACATATTGGAATTGTGGACAATAAACCCCCAAAAAACGTGTAGAAGAATGACAACAAAAAGTCTTTAAAAGTCTTACAAATGGTAAATTCTTTTCTCGTACCATCCTATCATCTCCCTTTATTCCACATACTGTAAGTTGCTTTATCAAAGGAAGTGTAGCTTGCATTGAAGCACCCACAATTAAGATAAGACCAACCACAGCTAGACAATTACCTGCCAACTAACCTTTTCTGGAGGCACTTAAGAATGTAAGGACCCCTGAGGATAGATGTGCCCTGAGTAGAACAAGCACTTCAACAGGCCAAGGAGGGAGGAACGGAGGGAGGATGTGAGGCATGAGAATGCATGGGTAGAGAAAGGGTGACAATAAGGGAGAAAAAAAGATAGAATAGAGAAATGGACAGTATCATGGTGAGATTTCCTAATCCTCTGTCTGAGAGCAGTATTTGAAGGACCTGGTGGTGTCAGACATGCAGGGGCTTTGTGGAGGTTTACCCAGGAGAGGCGAGCTCAGCTGGGGGATCTAGTTCAACACCAGTGTGACCCGTGCTCTGTCCTCAAGCACAAACTTCAGCCCATGGCTTTGTAAACACGGTTAAATTGATTGCAGGGAACTGATGAGATTTCCTGCAGCCTGGGTCATTATCACATTGTGCACCAGCTCTAACTCACTCGTACAGAGCCGTCTATGGATTGTCACTCTGGTTTATGTTGTCATTTTTAATGTAAGTTATGTAATGTAATGTTTTCTGTCAAACGTTAATATATCCGTCAGGTTGTGTATGATAAGTATGGTGGCAGGAATTTCAATTGTGCCATGAATTTAATGATATAAATTGAAAACAGTGACTTGTATTTAATTCCATAATGCTTGATGTAGCATTTTTAAGCACTGATCAGGGTGTTATCGTCTACCCTGCTGCGCAACAGGGTGAGTTTCAGCACTGTATGATATCTGATCCCAAAAACCCTGCAGGGCAGCCACAGCAAATCAACAATGGATTAATGGATCTGGTTCTGCTCGTAAATCTCTGTGGGATTGGAAAGCGTTCGAGGACAGTCAGCCTGTAGTGGTGTGCTTAATGTTACAGGCAGTTTGGGTTTCCCATCGTTCAAAGCAGTGACAGGGTAGAAAGGATGTGGCAGCATCTTATGTCAGCATTAAATCAGTGAATGTCAGGAATGCTGGATTGTCAGTCTGCAATGCTGAGAGCTGTACCAACACTGATTCATAGGTACAGATTTGTTTCTAAATAACTGCAATGCTTTTCCATATCTCTCAATGTACAGTAGAAGAACTTCATGCATCACACAGAAAATAAGATGTGTTGTTCAGACATGCCTTAATTCAAGGATGTCAGTACAGCCCTTCAACTTTAGAGTAGTGCGGGAAGGCCTTGCCATAGATCATTGTGGTTAACAGTTAGCTGTTTCGGCAGGTGTGTAGGGAATGGCAGTAACTGCTTCCATTACTGGAGAGAATGGCCCAACTCCCACAGCCCCCTCCAGACAGCACTGTCATTACCCATCCATTGTGAGACCTGAGAGGGAGCTGTAAGTATGGCAGACTTATGGCTTTGTTAGAGGGACTGGATGGTCTCTTCTGTCTCAGCACAGGATAAGGAGGGACGGTGGTATGGAAGGATAGCCAGATGGAGTGATAGAGATGGAGGATGAGGATGAATCGAACACTCCCTGATACCCCACCACCACCACTCCCTGGTGTGCTCGTGAGTGGAGTGCAGGCTAGAGGGCGGGGAGGGTTATTTGGTGCTATTTTTACAAGAAACGGGTTGATTTGTCTTAGACCATTACCGTCTATTACAGCTGCGAGTCTTGGGGAAAAGGTGGGAAGCGGCAGACGCTGGCATTCTGCCTAAAGAGAAATCAATGAAACAAATTAATCCTTCGCAGGCTGCGGTGACACAGTAATCCATCATTCAGGGGGCGCTTTTACACACTGAATCAGGGAGCGAGGCAGGGAGGTGGAGGGATTGGGGGTTGGTGGGTGCGTGTTGGGTGAGGAGGGGTGGGGTAGGGGGGAGTGAGACTGAGGCTCTGGGGGACAGGGGCAGACATCCACGCTCCGGTAACACTGGGGCAACGGTGGGTGGTGGCAGGGAATCAAGTGGCTCTGAGCCCTTCCTTTACATCCTTGAGCTGCCTGTGGACATACAGAGCAGGAGGAGGAGGAAAGGGACGTATACACAATCAGCTGAAATGCACCATGGACATGGCCATGATTACACACATACACCTACACATATTTTCCCTGTTGCCTGTCGCTTGCTGTCTACTTAAACCCCACCAAGCTGACGGCTAATGATGATGAGAATGATAGGAGAGCTTTATTATATATTTACACTGGGTATGCAGCCAACTGGGTCATTAATGCGTGGACATACCATGGATGTGAAAAAATGGAGGGAGAAAGAGAGAGACATCAGGAAGCAGTAATGTACATATACTGTATATTAAAACTACAAATTATACTCTTCACCATTTCATCAGCGCAACTTAACTCTATGGCATTGCATTGTTTCGGTTTAATTGCAGATTTGTGTGCATTGTTTGCGTGATGACATATTATTTAGAAGTGTACATCATCAAAACAACAGCCCTGGGTCTAATCCCCATCCACAGATGTACACAACACTCCCTGCCCTCTTGCCTAGGAAGGCAAAACACACAACCCACCATTTTACTATTCAAAGCAGAGAGCCGTATACATGCACTCAGATTCGCTACCGTGATGTACCATTGCATGGCCAATTAGAGCTCAGATCTATCCACGTGACTGAGTCATGTGATCAGCTGCCCCTGTGAGGAAACAGTCCTGTCCAGGCCAAGATCCATGTGAAGCAGCTGTACCCTCCGATGAATCACATAACATCCAACATCAAATGATATCACAATTCAACCGGGAGTAAAGAGAAAAAAAAACACATTCACACACATATCGAGATTGATGTATTTTTATTAACATCATTACTGTGTTGCATTGCCTTTTTGTAATATTACATCATTATGAAAGCAAGTTCAAGAGCATGATCCACACAGTGTTACAATATCAACCGGCTTTGTTGGTCTCCAGGCTCCTCTGTGGCGCTATGGTTGCTCTGCTGACGTTCATTGATGGTGACTGTGTGTGTGTGTTTTTACAGCAGTGACTTGTAGCTAGAGCTCTGATGGAGGGTGGTGATGTGGTGATGCTTAGGAAGCCGGGGTCCTTCCATGAAAAAAAGTTAATGCAGAAACACAACAGGCAGAACCATTATTTGCCGTGTCATTGTAATAGAGGGTGCCACTTACCTTAACCAGCTTCCCGAAGAGGAATACCAATAGCCCCCCTTTTCCCCCTAAAGACACAGGTGGTAGCATTCTGTGGAACGGCATGTTAGAAAATCAGAGAAAATAGTGGGTGTAGGAAAAAGGGAGGGGGAGGGAGAGGCTGAGATTGGGCAGGTTGGTGCAGTAGAGAGGAATGGGTAAAGGGAGCAAGAGTGGTCAGAGAGTGGAGAGAAGGCAAAAGGGGAGGGAGGGAGGGGTAGGGGAAGAAGTGAAAGGATGGAAAAATGTGGGGATATTGCAGCAGAGCGGATGGTGTGAGGGAGGCAGAGTGAGAAATGTTGCCGGAAATGCTGGAGCCAGCAGCGTGTGTAAAAAAAACCACACTGCAACATTTCTCATCCTTGACATCACTGACAAGCTTTCCAAACACACACACAGTACGCTTTCAAAGTGCAGGGTTGTAATATCCAAATCTTTACCACAGCTTCTCCTCTAAGATTGTACTCTTTTTTTGTTTTCTCCCCTTCTGTAAACAAGGCAGATGTTGGGGATATTAAATATAACCAATGTCGTAATTCTTAATTTGAAGGGTGTGTGTGCTTTAAGATTCCCACAGCAAATTCAATAAAACATGTCTGTTTGTAATGAGAACTCTCTCTGACTCTCTCTGACTCGTGGGGGAGACATACTGAGAGGAGTTAAGGGGTGAGGAATGACGGATATGAGGAGAGGGGAGGAGGAGGACAGAAGATTGTTGTGGAATGTTTGCCCTTCTGGCCAGAACTCGACCATCTCATTTGTCAGGGCTTGACCCTAACTGTGGGGTCAAAGGTCAAAGGGAACATCTGAGGGAAACCGACTCGGCTATCATACACACACACACACACACACACACACAGTCAAGTAAACACAAACATGTGTCTCTCCTTTAGCACACTCACACATAATTTAAGCTCATGCACAGTACATCTGTATATATCATCATTAATATCCATCCGAGTCTTATTTGTTTTATTAATACTGAGTGTTATGGTGACCTCTAGCTATTAAAAGAGCAGCTGCCAGTTTCTCAAAAGCATACCATGGTCTTTTTCCAAAACAAATCATTGAGAAGGAATTTGAGTTCCAGGATGCTTGGCTTCATTTCTGAGTAGAATAGCTTTGGATAGTACTTGATAAACAAACACTTTAGTAATGTACTTAGTGAAAAAAAACAATCTAAACTGAGCAATAAAATACAGAAAGAGCAGCCTCTTAAAATCTATTCCGAGAGTGACTATTCATTTACAGTTAATGTAATATTTACCACATATTTGATTTAGTACAATGAGCCTGTCAGTGAAAGTCTGTCATGTCAAGTGAGCCCAACCCTCATGCTAAGCAGTGGTATCACCGTCACCATCCATGCACCCTAAATTACATTTCAACCCAGTGTCTGTCCTTGCACCACACCGACCATCCCGCTGTTTCCAAACGCCTGACGTTCGTCGTGTTGCTCTCTGCCTGCGAGGAGACACAACACAAACCCAGTTACAAAAGGGCAAGGTTAGCTCCACCGAATCACACAAACTCTCTGCTTCAGGTTACACTGTGAGGATAAAGCTGGCAGTGACAGTGTGTGTGGCCCGCTTGAGTGATCACTGGACACCTGTGAGTCACCTTGAGTAACAGTTAGACAGAATCCACACCTTGCACACTGTAAATGGTAGCTCAAGTTCCTGTTGAGTTTTATTAATATGCAAATGATGATTGGCATACTTAACAGTTCTGTATCTATGTTCGTCTGTGTTTTGCTCTCTTCTACACCCCCTGTTAGGAAACACATTGTTCATTTTTGTGCTTTAAAATGCAACTCTCTATCTCCCTCTTTTTCTACTCTAAAAGGAGAAAGGTAGCACAGCAGCTGATATTCATGGCTTTTAAGAAGGATCTTAAATCTTACACCTTTGTCATTCTTTGGCTGGAGACATCAAACAGGTGCTATGAATAATTTATCTTAAGAATTTCACATTGATAAGGTCACAATCTGCCAGGTCTGGACACTAAGCACAGGCCACCTTCACTTCACTGTCTTTTTACACACATGCCAACACCAGACACACACTCTCAAACAAAAAAAAAAAGTTAAGAGCGTTTTGTCGATGTGTGTGGGTGTGTGAGAGAAAGGGCTATATTTTGTTTTAAATATTATTTTGGGGTGTGTGTGTGTGTGTGTGTGTGTGTGTGTGTGTGTGTGTGTGTGTGTGGTGTGGTGGTGGTGTCTGTGATAAGTGCCAACTGAGAGAGTGAGTGTTTCTTTAGAAATGTGTGATTAAAACAATTCCTGTGTTATATTTTAGCATAATAAATAATGGTCACAGATGTTTGGGGGTAGGAATTAGTAAAAGTAAACTTTGATTGCTGCTTTATTATCCCTATACTGTATAATTGTATATATATATCTAATAATATATATATATATTAATTTATGGCACATACTATTTTCCAAATGTAAATAAATAAAGATGTGTTTCACTCAAACTGCCTCCGGGAATTTGTGATGAAATAATGTTGTTGTTTTCTCTGTACTGATGTAAAGGAGACTGCACCAGTGTGCTAAGTCATTCTCAGCTCCAGCATGCTGATGGTTCAGCTACACTACATTTCTAATTAAGCCCCTGCTGTGTGTTGGTTTTGAGGGGGGAAATTCGAGAAAAAATAACGCAGATGCTGATGTGATGCCACTCATTTAGTTACAAACCAAAAGTTAAGCAACCAAAAAAGTTCAACCAAATGGGGGAAAACTGACCCAGTGTTAGTAATCCTCGCAAGGCATCATAACCAACAATGTAAACATTATTCTGTCACCAGAAAAAAATAATTTGTTATCTTCGCGCATCTTCGCACAGTTTCATATTGTTATTAATTTACTCAGCATAAATATGAATGGGTAAACTATTTTTAGATGGTTCCACCAGCCACTACACCACTACGACAGTGACGGGACACTTGAACGGCGAGCTTTTTTTGTCTCCCCCTTTGAAAGCACACAGGGAATCGCTCCTCTTCTGTGTTGACCCCCCACCCCCTCCTCTTCCTCATCCTCTGTCTCTCTCTCCCTCTCTCTCTCTCTCTCTCTCTGTCATTGTTCACTCCCCTAATAATCGCAATAGCCTACTTCTTAAAATTGTTTTGCACTCTTCTGTGTCGGAGGGTAATCTCGCTCTTTTGTCGCTGAGCTATATTTCTACTGTGTTGTCGGATAATGTGAGGATGGGATGAAAGGTAATCTGCGTGCAGAATTCCTAAAGCTCCCTTATCCTTGTTGAATTTCTCAAGAATTCCACCTTTGCCCTCCGGTTTCCCTGAAATAAATTACTTTAAGGTTGAGATGCCTTCACGCTCACCCGTTTGAGTCCCGGTTTTTTGTTTTGCCTTCTTTAAACGGAGTCAAACAGGTATTATATCTTGTTATAATTCACTTTATTCCTTTAGGCTGCGGCGCTGCCTGGATATGTGACATGCACTTTGGGAGGAAGAATAAATGATTTCTCAAACTTGCATAAAAATAGAAGCCACATTGTTAAAAGAGTGTTGTGTTGATCATTTATGATTACAATGCTGCATTGCGTTGACACAGTAATATAAACAGGCCGTGTTTAAACCTAACTACCGGCCAGTGATAAGACAGTTATCCGTGGCAGTTCATTTTCTGTTCTGCTTAGTTTACTCTGTGTGTTTCGGTTTAGCTGCTGATTGATATACGCTGGGCTTTCCTTCACAGTGGATCCCTAAGAAGTACACACGCTGTTGAAAATCTGTTTCTCTTCATCTAGCTTCTGGTACTTAAAGTTTGGTTTTTTGGTGTACTACAAAATTACAGTGTTTGCACTGTGGAACCACGAGGGTTTGGGTGCTAATGGATTTATAATCTCCGTCTCTGGGACCATCCAAAGTAATTAGCACATGTGCTCTAAAGAAATGATGGTTAGTGAGCAATAAAGCCATTGCCCATAGCTTAAACTGACAGTCGCTCTAACTTAACTCCAACCTCAAGCCTAATTGGGAAAGTCATTGCAGTTATTGTCCTCAATTATAGTCTGGGATGCAAAAACCCTGGAAAGGGACTCCTATTCATCACGTCTGAATCTGAAGGATCTCAAATCTTTGGGGAGATTAAAAATAATTAGGAAATAGACAATAATGTCTACATACAAACTAGGATGATTCTAACTGTGGGGTAATGCATTTTTACAGCTAAAGTCATTTTAGGGCAAAAAGTTGAAATGAAATGAAGTTTGCATTGCTGTTTGCATCTGTCGGTTTTAAACTTGCCCTGTTTTGGGGGAGACCCTTTTCAGTTTCAGTAATAATTCATCGCCACGCTGCCTGTTAAATGCGTCGGTCTTAAATGGCTGTAGTCTATAGGCTCAACGATATTTCCACTATTTCTCACGAATGGCCTTTCCATTAAGAGCGATTAGATTATGTCTATTGAAAGTTGCTGATCCATAGACGAAGAAAAAAACAGCGGATAAAAGGCGATTTCAAGTGACCTTCTCGTCCCTTTCACACCAATCTGAGCCCCCAGAATAATTTGGGGATCAGATTTGGACAAAAAGACGCCCCCCGCCCCCCCACCCCCCTCCCTTTTCAACACACAACCACTCAAAGCAACAAAACCTCCAAGTTAAACATAAGAATGAGTTTTATTTAATTTTTTTAAATTAGGACTTGCAAAATGTGAGTGTTGGTGTTTATTCTATGTTCAGCACAGTGCGCACCGTGAAACACTTTCCTTCTTCTTTTCACCCCCAGTTCCATTTTATACGTAAAGCTGAAGCTTTAGAGGTGTTGAGAAAAGTTACACTCACTTCACTGTAGCAACTAGGTTGTCACATATAAAACTGTGTGAAATCACTGTTGTTTCAAACTTGTCGAAGGCAATCATGTTATTTTATATTTGATGATGTTAGCGTAATTAAAAAATAAATTTGCAGCATCAGAAATCAATATGCCACTGCAAGGTTACTATTTCCATAAGGCAAATAATCCGGATGCAAAAGCAAATTATACTCAAAACATATGGTTGAAAGATAGATAAGGGACTAAATGCATGTATTATCTTAATGTATTATCCATGTGGCATATGTTGTATAAGATAGTGAACATCTACATCTTGTTTTTGTTTATATGTAAAACACATTGCCTTAATGTTAGTGAGCTCATATGGTCGAAAAATGTAACAATATATAATATCCTACAAAGGAATCTCCACAGAATAACATAGGAAACCGTGTAACTCCCTAAATCTTAAACCTCATTATTAATGAAAAAAACTTTAGTGACAAACTTTTCCTTAATACACAAAAGCCCAATCAAACCACTGTAACGTCATTTTAAAGATTTGGAGCTGCATCTTATTTCAACACATGCTCAATTTGACTATTAATCAGTGTCTATTATTCCAACAAACAGACAGGACCCAACATGGAGTTGTGTAACGACGCTCTAGGTGTCCCTCACTTCATTGGTTTTGGTTGTTTAATCATTTTATTTTTGCAGGCAGTCGCAGGGATCAGCATCATGGCATCATGTGGCCCTGTAGCCCGGCGTCCAGAAACATAACAGTGGTGTGCACACAGGAGGCGTCTTTCAGCAGAGGCCCCCTGGAAAAGCGAATCAACCTCTAAATCCATACGATGACTGGCTATATGCTGTCCTTGTAACCCCGGCGTACTCATACACAGTCAATAATAACAGACCCTCTTCCATTTCTAAATCCCTACCTCCATTTGCATCGTTTTAAATGCTTTAAACGCGTCCTTACAGTCGTGTGTTGTTTAATTGGGGGCCTTGCACTTATGACCTCAGGGTCTTCCCAACTGATCGTTGTGCTTGTTGGTTTCAGCTGTTTGGAAGCTGCATTTCTGAGTTTAACAACGTCCCACTGTATCTGTGTCAAAAGAGCATCAGTTATTGATTATCACAGATATGGCAAAACTGTTATGTGCTCTGTATACCTATACATATTAAGAAATAAGTTATTTTGACCAAGCCATAATACAGTAGGGGGGGATTATTCAATTTTGATTAAAAATAGAAAAAGTCAGATAGAATTTAAATATTCCAAGATCCCTAATTATCTGTTGCAGAGCAAAGCATGAGATTACAGTAAGGCGGCTGCTAATGCGCAAATGCATCCATTACCTGAAAGACATGTTTAATAATAATGTGATTATGTAAGTCTTTACACGTTTTCTATCATTTAACAGATTAGTCATATTTTGCTGTCCAAACAAGTAAAAGGTAGAATACTTAGAGAATTGTAAATGAAAAATAAATGTTTCTTGGCTCACGAATGATTGATTAGTGTGAACTTTATGCACCCATGAGAAGATAAAAAGCTAAATGTTGTTATGTAAGGTTATTTTCCAAACTGATTGACGTGCAGTTTGTCCTAGAATAAGCGAGCCTGGCCTACCGTAGCCTACTACATCATTTATTTTAAATCAGTTTTCATTGCAATCCCTTTACATCAATAATGCTGCTTTGATAAATCCCATTGTATGACATCTTACATTTCCTCGCTGCACTCTTTCCTCACATACAACGTGTTCTTGCCAGTGCATGAGATTTTACGGCAATCTGTAATATTTGCATCTGACAGTATTGTGGCTAAACAGCCTAAAAGATGGGCAACGGTTGGTCTCCTTGATAAACCTTTTAATCCGGTGACACTATCGCTGAGACAAACAGCCTGCTATCGATCTTTTCATTATGTGCTCAAACAACAAATAGCCTTGCAGGTGAGGGACGGGACGTGCAAAAAAAGGCTCATATGTCCAGCGGTACTACAAGCAGCCTGTAATAACTATCTGATGTACAAATCAGAGAGGACAGCTGGAAAACGGGGGGGACGAGTCTCCTAATCGGCGATGATGTGAAGAGAAGATGCGACTGTCCAGTATTTAAAAAGTTGGGACTCTGACACATTGTTTGAAGTTAACGGTCCTGTGGCGTGAGCCAAATAATTCTGTCTTGCATTCAGAGACATGCGTGTTTAACGTAGGAGAAGTAAGAAATAAATATTGTACTTGCCTTATCGGTAGCTCCAGGTAGAAAGCTGCTCGTCCACTGGTAACCGCCGTGGTTGGTGCTTCTTCTTTTAATGCCCTGCTGTCCACTTTCTCCTTTTTCTCTCGCCGTTTCCCAGCTTTCTATTAGAGCCCTTACCCTGCTCCCATTCGCTGCCCCTCTCACTCTCCTCTTCTCCTGCGGAGCCCCTTTCCAATCTGTGGAGTTAAATCTTAATGATACACTTACAGAAAAAAATTCTTTGTCCGATTTAATCTTATTGGTTTCACCTTTTCAAAGAGCTAGATATATGGACGGGGAGTTTCAGTGGAGTGTCCGAGACAGGGACGGGAGAGAGAGCTCTTGTTGAATACTTAGAAAACAACCCATCCCTCCTGTGTTTCCAAAGGTGGCACTTGCATATTTACGCTCCGTTATATCTGCTAATATATTTGTGTGGTTAAAGATCTTCATACAACAACTTAGTTTTTTTGTATTAAATCATAATTTGATGTATTAGAAATGCTTATTCTTTTCCAACATGGTGTATTACCA
The DNA here is from genome assembly GCF_008692095.1 of Etheostoma spectabile. Classification (NCBI taxonomy): domain Eukaryota; kingdom Metazoa; phylum Chordata; class Actinopteri; order Perciformes; family Percidae; genus Etheostoma; species Etheostoma spectabile. The sequence continues at coordinate 26,600,168 of NC_045737.1, read as the reverse complement.
TGCTTTTAAAATAATTTACGCACATCGTTTTGACTTTATGTTTCTTCTAAATCACATACAATCAAAACGCTCGCGCACTTTCGGGACTATTATTATTGTGTTGTAATATAATGTATATTTATTATTGGTTTTTGAAAGTTTCTTTTTTCTCCGCTATACAACCTTAACATCAAAAGGTTGTACTTTGGAGAAAGTTAAAAAAAAAAAAAAAAAAAAGATAAAAGATAAGAAGAAAGGAAATGATACGCAAATTTGGGGCTTATTTTATTTTTTAAATCAACTTTTAAGTTTAAAAAATTCATGTTTGGTGACTTGTGCATGCATTAATATGAGGTTGTAATTGTACAATGTACGCTAGATGGCAGCGCGATCCAGACATTTTTTTTTTGAGAGGTAGTAAGCCTACAGAAACCCTGATACAAAAAGCCAGAATCCCCATGCAGATTCCCAGCAACTTCACATGATTTAGAATTACTGTCATTATTAAGACATAATGTGACACCAGCTTAGTGATTGTGGAGACTACAGGACCTCGGTAATTATTGAATATTGCTTATTGCTCCGTCTAATTTTAGAGATTTTCGGCCGCTGGCACGACATCGCGTTTGTATAACCGTTTTATTCATCATTCCCCCCCTTTGACATTTTCCTCCCTTTTATAAGCTCGTTTTGACTAAATTGTAAGTTTTAATCAGCGAGACTGTGCCGATTACAGACGAGGATGTACCGCAATGCGCATGCCAAAGACAAAACAACGTGTGGAAATATAAATCCGCTTCAAACGATTCATGACATCCGTTAATTTTATAATAAAGATACGAGTCCAAGACAAACCATTTTGAAACTTTGGGGAATTTCTGAACCAGAGTGCCCCTTTTCGTCGCTGCGCACAGTTTTTGGTTTATTTGTCGTGCGTAAAAGCTTTGTCCCCCCCTTGCCTTTACCCCGCTTTTTCTGCTATTCTATTCAGGGTTTCTTCCTCTTTTTGGTGACAATAGACGGCCCATACTAATCAGGTTTCAAAGTAAATAGCAGCGCGGGGCGAGCTCAATGTAAATTGTGCCTGTCAGAGCCCCCCAGTTCCTCCAGCCGTGGATTGCAACACTGCAAAAAATATCCATCCCCTGACATTAGTCAGATCCGTATTGAGTCTGGAAATCTTGAATTTACCAAAACAGGAGACTAAATCTTCCATCGGGGCAAGATGCTTCCACTAGTTTCCAATGCCAATCGACCCATCACTGTAAATGTTATTACATCCATTGTTCATTTCTAAAGGAATCCCCCTGCATATTCTGCTTTATTTCATGATATTGACTCCTAAATATGCTACAAACAACTTGGACTGCGATTGGAAACAAGCGGAATTCTATAAACTGCAATTGCATTTTTTCTACTGTGTTTTCAGAAAAAAAAATATAACATTTCAAGATTTGAACACGAGACCCAATGACTTATCGAGATGGACATTTTTTGCAGTGAATGAACGGAGGGGGACTCTAACCAATGGAGAGAAAGAGAGGGCTTGGCTATAACCTTAGCCTCCCATTTTCTCTCTCCCTATCTCCCCCCTCTCCTCCTCTCCTCCTCCTCTATGCAGGGCTCTGGCCAGTCAGTCGCCTTTGATTATCAGTCTCCAGCAGCCCCTCTCTTGGCTCCTTGACATGAGCACCATATAAGGCGCAGCGATCTCCATAGAAACGTGTCAGTTTCAATAGTAGTGTCAAAGTTCACTATATACAGACATTCGCGCAGATCCCCCGTTTCGGAAACATTGCTCTGCTGGTCCTCCCGTTTAAGCGCATTCATTTTTGGGTCTCTCCTTCTTCTTGCATATTCTATTAGTTGTTGGTATTGGTCTTCTTTTTTATCTTTTCTCTTCGTATCTCCATTCCTCCTGCTGGAGCGAGGTGAAACTATACATGGGCACTTCATTCGGCGACGCGGTTTTCTTTCGCTGCTGGGCGAGATGATGAGCTTTATTTAGTATATAGATGTAAAAATCCGGCTCTTCAGTTTTTCCTCCCCTCCTATACGGCGAAGACGGGAGTGTAAAGGAGCAAGGGGAAGAAAAGAGAAAGGAATTTATCTCCGCAGCACTTTGGATCGCGTGTCCTTCCTGCAAAAGGTTTTTTTACTCGTTCCTGCGTCCATCTGAGTCGCTCCTGCCTTTCCTTTGTGGCTATTTTATATCAAACTGCAATTTGTTACGACTGGACTCTTGTTTTCCTTCAAGATAGGGATTCCTGAATGGCTGGCTGTAATTTACCTTGGAACTGGCCTCCCGACACTTGCATATCCTGATCGGGTGCATATTCAATCGCCCCCTGTATTTTGAATGTATTGATCGCGTTGTACTCTCCTTCTTACCCCATATGAGATTGCGTGTTCCGATTTGACTTTGCACTGCCCCGTCTTTTCAGATCTCATTTTTTTCTCCTGTACGCTACATAAACACCGGCGATCATTTCGCTTTATAGCACTTTCAGGGGCCGAGATATGGCAATGGTAGTTAGCGTCTGGAGAGATCCGCAGGAAGACGTGGCCGGAGGACCTCCGAGCGGCCCCAACCCAGCAGCGCAGCCGGCGAGGGAGCAGCAGCAGGCGGCGTCGGCGGCGCCGCACACTCCGCAGACCCCCAGCCAGCCGGGACCCCCGTCCACACCGGGGACCGCTGGGGAAAAGGGGAGTCAAAATTCTGGACAGAGTCAGCAGCATATTGAATGTGTGGTTTGCGGAGACAAATCGAGCGGCAAACACTATGGCCAGTTCACCTGCGAGGGATGCAAAAGTTTCTTCAAGAGGAGTGTACGGAGGAACTTAACATACTCATGTCGTGCCAATAGGAACTGTCCCATTGACCAGCACCACCGAAATCAGTGCCAATACTGCCGGCTGAAGAAATGTTTAAAAGTGGGAATGCGGCGGGAAGGTGAATATGCTTTTTTAAAGCCACTCATGATTACGCATCCTAGTAGCAGACGAACAGGGCTGCCATGTTGCATTAAGGTCACAGGCATATGGCTGGGCATACTGCAGTCTCCATCCATGTTTTTTAGGGATGTTTGCATGGATAATTAGTCTTTCTGCCATGTAGGAGAGGTAAAAGGCCAGTGCAGCTATGTTCGTGAATGCAGGTCGCCTAAACAAAGGAGATCGTCTAGCTGACCCTCTTATTATGTTTTTCATGCAGTCTAAATTTTACTATTATCAAGCAAAAGCATTCGGTCTCACAGGCCCTTTTTAACGTAGACTATAGAAGAGCAGAAGAGAGGGCCGTGTGTGTGTGTGTGTGTGTGTGTGTGTGTGTGTGTGTGTGTGTGTGTGTGTGTGTGTGTGTGTGTGTGTGTGTGTGTGTGTGTGTAAGGCTATTAGTCCCTTCCCCAAGTATATGCAGTTTACTAATTTATAATCGTACAGTAGGGTTTGCGATCTGTGTGTGAATGTAGAATGAACACAAACCCACGTCTCTCGCTAGCTCCTCATGCTGAGTAGACAGCTGAGCCACACTGAATAATGCCGCTAAAGTTGTTCATGGCTCATTGTTTTGCCTGGTGCATTACAGGCCGTATAACTTTCCTCTGTATGTCAAGTGTTTAACTCCAATTCATGCAAACATCCCTTATTTAAAATTGACTATTTGCAGTACAAACTATAAGCCCTGATTTACATTAATATTTTATTTTTTTTTATATTAAACAACAGCTCAATTCATTTTATTCCCAGTTGATCTTTTGATGTGAGTAAAATTTGTGGATGTGATTGCATTTAACCATAATTATCAGTCATGTATGTAATATGTTTGGCCACAATGAATAATTATTAATATAAACAAAACCCCACGTAAATATAATGGTAAAGTAATCAGTGGAGACTGCTGCATGCAAAATGCAAATACGCCTGAAAATACTTATAATACTAATGTACTTTAGTTTAGCAGAAAAATGTGTGTGTTTACTGCATAAAAGAGATTGTATTTTCATTTTGCATACAGCCCATGTGGCGTGCTAAATACAAATGCAAGCAGTGTGAAGGTTAGGGGACACAGCACATCTGTTTTGATGAGATGTTTATGCTGTTAACGTATGAATTTGCTCTTACACACGGTATACATTAGTTAATATGTTTTGAAAATTTATATTTGTATGTTTTGAATTTAGATATCAGTACATGCCGTTTTACTGAGAAGAAACACACTAGCTGTAGCTTGCTTTGCGGTTGTACTGCTCACGAACAATGTTTATCAGTCCGGGATGCACATTTCCTCTTTTTCTCTCTCTTTTTGTTAGCGGTTCAGCGAGGACGAATGCCTCCAACTCAGCCCAACCCAGGCCAGTACGCGCTGACGAACGGGGACCCTCTGAATGGCCATTGCTATCTGTCCGGATACATCTCGTTATTGCTGCGGGCCGAGCCTTACCCGACGTCCCGGTACGGCAGCCAGTGCATGCAGCCCAACAATATCATGGGCATCGAGAACATCTGCGAGCTGGCGGCTCGCTTGCTCTTCAGCGCCGTGGAGTGGGCAAGAAACATCCCTTTCTTTCCCGACCTGCAGATCACCGACCAGGTGTCCCTTCTCAGGCTGACGTGGAGCGAGTTGTTTGTGCTTAACGCGGCCCAGTGCTCCATGCCTCTGCATGTGGCCCCTCTGCTCGCCGCGGCGGGCCTCCACGCCTCCCCGATGTCCGCGGACCGCGTTGTGGCTTTCATGGATCACATCCGGATCTTCCAGGAGCAAGTGGAGAAGCTCAAGACCCTGCATGTAGACTCGGCAGAGTACAGCTGTCTCAAGGCCATCGTGCTTTTTACATCAGGTGGGTGTCCAACATGTCACATAGGAACACTACACACTACACACAAATGGGGCCTAGTTGCAGTAATGTTACATGGGAGCGAGGCTCCAAACACTGTGGCACCGAGAATATGACTGTAGTATGGGCTGGTCACAAATCTGAGTTTACGAGATGTTTGTGTTGCAATGGAACAGCTATTTTGTCAACAGCTTGCTACATATCCACTTACATACATTCCCATGTCAATTGTAGCCGCAACATAAGACATGTAAACAAACCCAGATTGAGTGAGCGCATCAAGTTTTTTGTAGTGTAACACTCAGTTTAGTACGCTTTAAGTCATATATATAAAGATGTATATATCTTCTTGTGATCTTTTATGTAAATATTTTCTAATTGTTGAGTTTAAACTTTTTTGAACACGTCTGAGCCGAGAGCGACCTTGTAGGTTCTTGTCCATACATTTTGGAACAGGTGTCAAATAATCTACCGTAAAGTTGAAATAGTCCATCACTGTGTGATATATGACAGCTGATGCATTAATGAGTGTTAGTGCATGCTTTTATTCTTGTTTTGCGTGCACAAACACATGTCTTGGGTGGCAGGAAATAATCCTTAGCAGACTGAGATCAAAAAAAGCTGATGGAAGTTGACTCATATGTCAGTGCATCGCTTTTGTAGGACTCAGAGCAGCACGTCTGTATAGATTGTTTGTAGATTAATTTTAGCTGACCTATTCATTTATCTAAAGTTATTGAGGATAGTTTCTCTTGTCACACACACTTTAAAAAGTCATCAACAGCTATTTCCAAAAGTAACCTACATTGTTGATAGCTTAATTGATGGCTGACTGGGGCAAGGTCCTAAAAGGTCCTCATTTACTGTCGGTGCGTAATTTAGATTCTATTTTGGAGTTGGTTGTGTACGCGTGGTGCCATTAAGCCTGTTATGTCAAGGGAGTCCGGTGATGATTGGAAGGAAAGCGAAAGTTTAAACTCACTTTACAGGCCCCAAACTACTTTAGAACTTACCTCAAAGTTTTGACCTCATTGTCTCATATTTGGCCCATTTCAAAATTATGTAACACACTTGTACTTATCCTATAATTGGACACGTTCGTAATAAAATATTCAGTTTTACTGTAATTTTCAGATTTTAAGTTGTATTGAAATAATCCCCCCTTTCAAGATGCCTAGAAAGCGTCACAACTCCATTTTATATTAAGTGGTCACACTTGTCTTCGAGCATATTTGAATAATTAGTATTTATTATTTACTTAAAGTCACAGGGATGTACAACTATAGCCTTTACTGTTTTTGTATGGCATTATATTATATTATATTATAATATTGATATATTCTCTAACACCATATTAAAATGTTATGTAATGAATGCTTTTAAAGCAATTATACCAATTTATAATTAGGATCTAAATTATTCAAAGTTTTAATGCTTACCAAAGTTGTAAAAAGGAACTTAGAAATTGTATTCCATGCTACTAAACCACCTTCAACATTATATTTCCCTTTTTTGGCGAATATTACCATAAATGTTTATTTTCAGTTAGAGAACTTTCTATATTTCTATATTTTCAATTTCAGAAGCCATAATAATTAGTTTTAAGGTTTGGGGTTTGGCAACTAGTTTAATTTGACATGCTACAATTTGAAGGCACACTGAGAGATAAATATATGTTTTAACACAAATAAATACGTACTTTTCCTGTATTGTGACATCCTGTTAGATTCAATTTTCCGTGTGCAGTGACATTTGGCTATATTTTCTATTGCACGGCGTTTCAGTATTTCCCATATAATCCAGAGAAACTTCCTACACACATTATCATCCTCCATGTTTTCCAACAGATCATTTAGTTAGTCTGATAGGCTACAACTGGTGTTGGCTATAACAAGTCATGTGGCACCTTGCCAAGACCAGCGTGGATTGTTTGCCTTTAATAACACCAGACTTGTCAGTATTTGATGCATAAATAATGGTGGCCAGGCTAAACCATTCAGATCAGGATCATTGTTTTACATGAAGTCCGTATCCACGTGTGCACGATGCAGTGTGTGCCTTTGCTAATCTACCACAGAAATAGTCGTTTGCGAATCTGGAAGCTATCTGCTCCCATGTCTCAGTCCATTGAGGCAGTGGGGTGCAGGGTTGCAGGCAGGCCTAATGGAGAACTGTGGGGTGTCTTTGACCAGCTTTCTCTTGACGCATGCATTTACCCTATACCCTGTAATACCTCGAACTCCCTATAATACCTCGAACTCCCCATACCTCTGCATTGCAATCTTCAAGTATTATATTTTACCAGAAATTTCCCAATGTAATTAATTTCAACCTTATTGATCGCAGTATATTTTAAAAGGGACACTCAGCGATAATCCAAAGGGATTTGCATACGTGGGGCTTTGACCGGCCGGACTAAGGTCACAGTAAATCACCCCGAGATCTCAGCATTGCCCTCGGGTTCATAAGGTTATTGTGTCTGGCCATAGTGAGTTATAGCACCGCGGAATCACGACTAGGCTTAAAAGCCTCTGTCCTGTGTTTTATGTATTAGTGCTTGAAAACTAAAGCTGTCTTGCTTGTGTGGCACAGCTCAATACAGAATCTTTTGAAGACAGCCTAGACTCCATGTGGGACCATATATGCCAGCGGTTATGCTACTTGCGTTTACAGCAGTTAATAGAACACGCCTGCTTGGGTTGTGTGAAAAAAACACTGCTCTTTATAACGGGCTAAAACGTCGTACGACACTAACAAGCCTTATACGATTTTGTCTATACTGAAGGGTGGCTGTACAGGGCTGCATAACCCACCAATGAGCCCCAAAACACGCGTCTCGCCTGCGTTGTTGCATAGGCTCATTTTGTGACAGTTTATGTCGCTTCTGCGTGACTATTGACTTCACCTCCTCTAATAAATTTGATTGCTTCCAGCGGCCTGTCCTATAGGCTCCATCGAAAAACAGGCCAAGAGTAGTCTGTGGAGAGAAGAGCGGTGAAATGACTTAACAGCTTACTGCAGAGTAATTAGGTCACATTACATCCAGTGTAATTTCAGATTCATCAGTGCCGTTTATGTTTCCTTATACTTGAATCCCCTGAGTCCAGACATCAAGAGCAGTGGCCTTTATACCCTACCTTTCGCCTTTGCTCCGTAGCCCCATCAGTTCTTCCTCAACACATTAACAACACTGCTTTCATGACATTTAACTCTATATTCTTGTTGATTGTTGTAAGAGCAGGCAGAGTATCCTCTACTGACTAGTGCATGCCGTACTCCAGCAGCAAGCCCCTTGTTTATTCTGTATGACAGTCCCACTCGCTCAGTGTGATGTAGCATGTTTGGCCAAGGTGTTTGTTCATTCCACATTGTCAATAACACGTAAAAGGCTGATGTTGAATGATAACCAGAATGCTTCTGCTGGACATTAATTGGGTATGGCAAGGTCTGCACTTGCCAAAGCTAAGCCTAAAAGGCTAAAATTGTCCATGTGCTTTTGTATTGATATTTTGCACAGAAAATATTAAGCAAAATTGTCAGCAGTGTAATTTGAGTTATATTCATTTAACATATAGATATAATGGAAAAGTAATATGTGTGTTTACATTTTCTGTAAGCTTGGTGACCTGAGAATCTGATTTCATTCTACAATATTTTAAAACTATATATTGTGGCCAAAACAAATTGTTTCACTGCGACATGTTAAGGGATTTCTTTCATAATCTGTTGTACATTGAGGTATTTGAGACGTGACGAGCCTAACCACAGTGTTTTGGTGTGTTTCTCAGACGCTTGCGGCCTGTCGGATGCTGCTCACATCGAGAGCCTACAGGAGAAATCCCAGTGCGCACTGGAGGAGTACGTGAGGAGCCAGTACCCGAACCAGCCCAGCCGCTTTGGGAAGCTCCTGCTGCGGCTGCCCTCTCTGCGCACCGTCTCATCGTCGGTAATCGAGCAGCTGTTCTTCGTCCGCTTGGTAGGTAAAACTCCTATTGAAACCCTCATCAGGGATATGCTATTATCCGGGAGCAGCTTCAACTGGCCTTACATGTCCATCCAATGATCCTAATATGAAAGTGGAAAAAAGAGGAAAAAAGGACCAAAATTCTGCACCCCTCACCCCATCCTCCTCCAAGAAGACTATATATAGGACCTTTTCTGAAAAACTTGGAAGACATTACTTTTTTTCTGTCTTCTGGGACTGAGATGGAATACATTATGTACAGAAAAATATTGGAACTGGACTTTACACCTGTGTAAATCCACCCTCATCGTCAAGAACAATACTCTTCATTTTGTAAAATACTAGTCTTTATTTTCTTTTTTTTGTAAAAAATACAAATAAAATGAAAAACATCATATGCGCAGTAAGAAAAAAAGAATCAAGACTTAGCGGGAAAATAATGTTTCCAAGCAATTATAAGAATTGTCCTGTGTCTATGTACCTCTCTGTTTTGTATTTTTTCTGGTTCTAAACCAGGGTTTCTGTGATTCTATACTAATAATTTTTTGATATAACCTTTTGCTTCTTATAATGAGTGCGATATATGTTGTCGAAGCTATGTTCTCCAAGAATTAAAATTGAAGTGAGAATTTAAAAACAGAAAAATAAAGAAATTTAGACAAATAAGAAACGGTCTAATCGCTATGACAATATCACCACTGATGGTTGAACTTTTTCCCCTATTGATACGATGGACCTGCAACAGCAGCAAACTGACCTCCAGGACATTTTTACTGAGAGGACGTCTGGGGCGCCTTTCCCCGGGCCATGAGTGCGTGTGGAGTCGATCATCAGTCAAAGAGGAGAGACATGAAAATCAAAAGCACTTTTAATATATCATTTCAAATACATTTTGTTTGTTTCGTCTTGAAATTTTCATTGTTTCTTGAATTTTATTGGTTGTTGCCTTCAATTTGCTTACTCCATGATGCAGCTTTTTGCAGAAGGGTCGGTTGATGAAGTTGTGTGATGGTGACTGTACTATTAAAAAAAGAAATAGGCAACAATGTCTCATTCTCAAGCATTTTCCTGGAAGCAAATGTCAAGATTTTCGGTCTTATTTTATATCATCTGAGGGGATCTGTTGTTTCTGTGCGCTCCTGGTTCCAATAAGTAAAGCGCAAGTGTAGCCCACAGTTACTGAGTCATTGTCTTGTACCGAAACATATAATTCTGAATACACTGGTTACCTCCATCACACCTATACCACTAAAAAACGGGGTGATACACGGGATTACGTGTGGTAATTACACGACATCCTGCACTGACATAACTGGCAATGCTCACACAAAGGAGGGGAGGCTATAGCTACGTGAGGAACTACAGCAGTGAGCTCTCTGCCAGCCTGTGAGCGCATTAATGTTTCATATTTTTCCCAGACAGCAAGGGAAGCCTGCGCACCACACAGAGCCACCTTTATCCTGCCTCATGTGGCTTAATCAAGGTGATTCTTCACAAACCAAACAATATTCCCCTCTCCCCCGTTCTTAAAAAAACCTCTGCCTTGATAGTGAATGCCTCAATATTGATGTGGGCGTGGCAAAAGGATAGGCCCCGCTGCAAAGCTGCTGTGATATGCGTGATCAATCTGGAAAATGTATTTTACAGCATGTAAGCCAGTCGATAGGGATACCGAGGGTGATGCATTGTGTAGGAAAAGAGAGGAGGAAGGAGAGGGAGGGAGGGAAGGAAAGAAAGACAGACAGAAAGAAAGAAAGAAAGAAAGAAAGAAAGAAAGAAAGAAAGAAAGAAAGAAAGAAAGAAAGAAATAGAGAGAGGGGTGGAGAGGTTGTGAAGCCAGTGAAGGGACGAATGTGAGGGGAAACGTGCGAGAAGGAAAGCAAGCTGTGTGTCTTTGTGTGTGTGTGTGTGTGTGTGTGTGTGTGTGTGTGTGTGTGTGTGTGTGTGTGTGTGTGTGTGTGTGTGTGTGTGTGTGTGTGTGTGTGTGTGAGAGAGAGAGAGAGACAGTGAGAGAGACAGTGAGAGAGACAGACAGATAGAGATGTGGCCTTGGTTTGCCTGATACATTCAGAGTGTAATGAGTACATCAATAAGTCCTCAATGTGTTAGATGGGTTACCTAGAGTTCTGTCCTGACATTGGTCTGTCTCTGTATGTACGTTTTGTCTCCATATGCTCCACAAATGACACAGGAAGGCCAGTTATGGACCTGGATAAACCCTTACTGTTAATACAGCGTTACACTCGCACCTAGAGTAAAATGTGATATGTTGGAAAGCGTTATGAAGAAGAAAATGGGGTTTGGGTGTGACAATTATTACATTTGCCTGTTAGTCCACCCCCTCCTTCATCATCAGACGTGTTGCTTGTGTGCCATATTGCCCACATTTCATCTGCTGAGGGACAGAAGGACAGGAGCTGTACTGCATGTAGCACGTTGCAATGTCTGAATTTGATATCGCCATATTTGTTATCTGCCTTATAGGATTGGGGGAGGGGTATTCGTGCCAGTGGGTTATTTGTTTGTATTGCCTGTCTCGTTCAAAGGCTACAATATTAAGGTATTAATTAGCTCGCGCTCGTGCTGGAATGATGCTATAGGTTGTGCTTTAGGCTGTCCTTACATGCTCTCTCAAAGGGATACAGTTTTCATTCTCATGATTAATGTCTGTTAAGGCATATTGTACCTATTAGCTCCCAATCGACCTGTCTGGGTCAGTTGTCAGACGCCTTGATGTTGCCTAAGCTACTGTAAAAACATAAATGTGATATGTCTTCAGGTTATCGTTGTTTCCTTATTGTGGATATGAGTATCATGCATCTTTAGGTCAGGGGAAAGTTGCAGAATAATCCGCTGATGGGTTAGCCTTTCCTTTCTGTTTTTTTTTCTGGAGGCAGAATATGCTGAATTTAAACAAAAATAAACAAAATACACACATTTTTACACAACCTCTAAAACGCAGCCTTAAAAGCAGATAAAGCACTAGAATTATTTAGGGTGTTTGTCTTTAACCGGTGTGTTTTTGGAATATAATCCAGAGGATCGATGCTGAGGAAGGCTACATGTGTGAATAGATATTTGTTCTTCAGAGAGAATGAATATGGCTTCACCATGGCCATCACAACAGCCCAGGTCGTTTTTGTTTTATGTAGCTCTGGACTAAACTGTTTGTTAGGTTATTAAACGCAGCTTTCAGCTGGTTGGCTCCACATAATGTATTCTAAATCCCTCTAGAGTAACTATCTTTTATCCTCTTTCTGAGAGCAT
>NC_045737.1:26581699-26583113 GCF_008692095.1 Etheostoma spectabile | reverse complement strand
CTATCTATCTATCTATCTATCTAAGTAACTGTTGTGTCATGGGTTGTTTTACCGTCAAAGTTACAGCTCATATTGTTGCTATCTGTGTTTACCTGGATTGCTCAGAGAGCCTGCTGTAGGTCTATTATGATTGACTGAAACGATGCATTGAAGGGTATTTTTCATCTATGCCACGGGGAACCGCTCCTTACAGTGGTAAGGTTTCCCATTGACTCCCTGTAGTCTCCTTGGTTGGTTCTCTCTCGCTCTCTCTCTCTTTCTCTCTTTTTCTCTCAGCCACCTCAGAGGACATGCGGCATGTTGATAAATACATGTCTTTTTTCCATCTTACTCAGCACCATCCATCAAATTTGTATGTCCATGTTACACTGCTGTGCTTAAGGGAGGGAGGGGGTGCCAGCAGTCGCGCAGAAACACACTCTAAATCGTCAACAAGGGATTCATTGCTCTCTCTACATACTAAATAATTACTTGGTCATTCGAGCTGTGTTTTGGTCACGTCAACTTGCTGAATTGTCTTGAGTCAGGAAGTGCCAGGGTTGTGCTGTTTGGAGATTTAGAAGTAGTCTGTTGCTGTGCTCTGTGGGTTAATAACCTCTTCACGCACTATCACTACTGTGTTTTGTTCCTAGTAATACGTTGGATAGAACATTTTTCTGGCTTGCCCACGGCTTGGACCACACTACAGAAGACCAGTCGCCCTGTGGTTGCAAACTCTTTGTGGCCCCACATACCGCCGCTGTGATTATAGAAGTGCCTCCTCTCCCTTGTTAAAGAAGCAAAGCTCTAATCTAGCCTCTGTGTCGCCCCCAAAGCCAGCGAACTATAGTGAAAATGCGCGTTCGTGTGCGCGAGCGCGTGTGTGGGGAAGAGGTAGTGGGGGTCGCTCGGAGCGAGAGAAGAAGGGAAGGGTAGGAGAGAGGGAGAGCAAAAAGGAGGGGGGTTATAACGGAGTGGCCCTTTCCTTCTTTGAGTGACACGACCCCTCTCTTCTCTTCAAAGGCCATGCAGAAATAAACGCATCTCATTTGAATGGCAATGTTTCTTGGTGGTATTTCACAGCCAATATTTCTGAAATATGAATGTGTATTTTTTTCTGCAGTATTGAATGCCGGGATGGTTCTGGTGGTGGGGTATTCAATATTCTCATCTCTCCACATGCAGCATTCTGTGGCCAGTGTGGTATTTTGCCCATGACTACACCATCAACACCACCCCCTCCACTCCTGCACCCCCACACCCCGTCCAAATTCATTTGCATCCGCTGATGATATCAGTAAAGAATTGCTGGCACCGTATGAGGCCAGGGTGGGGGAAGAAGGCTTGTTTGGATAAAACTGGACCGCAGAGTGGACACGGCCCTAAAGGTCAGTCGCCCATTCATGTCAAGGTGGCAGGGGGTGTGTGTGTTGGG
>NC_045737.1:26565637-26581689 GCF_008692095.1 Etheostoma spectabile | reverse complement strand
GGGTGTGGGCATGGGATTGCCAAAGAGGCTTATTTGAAAGCGGGCGTATATTTGAGGCAAGGGAATGAAAAGAAGTGGACCACAACGCTCGCCATTCTTCAAATACGCCCCGTCACATCTTCACTCTTTGCTTTCAGGTGGTGGGTATTTAAGGAAGGTGGGGTCTCAGTATGGCATGGCCTGCAGAACATGCAGCAGAAAATAAAAACATGTGGACGACAAGGTGGATCATAGAGGTTTAGGTGCACAAAAGAAGGGGTGTCCAATGTTCTCCTTTAGTGGTTTCCTTTTAATTTGTGCAAATAAAATACTGGATTAATTCAAGGCAAGTGTGGTTGTCAGAAAGGTCCTTTAATGCTGCTAAAGTGGAGCATTTCATGTAATCTCGCGGGGTTTGGTACAACACCATAATGCCGAAGAAATAGGAAACCTTCTGAAAAGACTCTTTATAGCACCAAAAAAAGGCTTTGCCATGAGAAAAGAAAAAGGAAAAAACAGGAAAAGTATAAATATAATGTTATGTATACTGTACATTGCAACTGACACTGTCACATGCAGCAGTCTTGGAATGAAGACAAACATAGACAGTATAGTAGTATGATAATATTTGAATTATTATATAACTATATGTGGAGAATCCTATTAGAAATTTTTGTTTTTGTGTGTGTAATAAAACCCATATGAAGTCCACACCACTGCATGGTAGACCATATAAACAATATAATATAACAGCAGACCAGATGTTATAAAACTGCAATTGTATTTTACATTAATTAATAAATCAATTAATGGACCCTCCTGCCGTGCATATACCCCAATTTACGTCGAGGGCACACACACACACACACACACACACACACACACACACACACAAACACACACTTATCACCTCATCATCATGTATATGATAAAATAAGGAGAGGTTTCTAAAACTAGTGGCCTAGTTCTGAGTGTGCCCATGCAGTCTAAACTTTATTTTCAGTGTGGAATCTGTGGGGGATTATTGGACGCCTAAACCGAGCAAAAATTGTCACAAATTGCTGGTTGTCGAGGGGCGAATGACAAGATAAAGAATATGAGAATTTTTGCCCCTGACACCTCGGTTCATATTTCATTGCAGAAACCGGCCAATCACTCACATGTTGTATTTAGTATTATTACACTTCAATATCATGTTTAAGTCATGTGTCAAAATTGAAGGATTTATTTTTCCTACCCAACCTTTAAAGAAAATACATTATTGTATGTATCTGCTAATTATACTATAATTTTGTCCAGAATTATACAATCCTTTCAGTTTACAGCACCTATTGATTAATATTAGACGCACTTTTTTTAACCTTTTCGATTATAATGTGAACTAAGAAAAACAATAACATGAATATTCCGCCGGTTGAGTGAAGTACAGTGCCGCTCGATCATTTTTTGATATATAGCTCTGCATTGATTGCTGGACTAATAGTGCTTGTGCCCCTATACTCGCGCCCAGGCTTTTACCACTGCTATCATTATTAGGCTACTCATCATTATTACTGCTCCTACTGCATGTGGCTGTACTGCTATTGCACCATCATTACCAGCAGTGATGTTACAAGGGTAGACGACTTAGTTCTGTCTTTGTAAATGAAATAATGGCTGCGGTGTAGAATGAGTAGGGGAGATTACTGCGTGGGTGAGGATGCAAGTGTTGGAGGCATATTACTAACCATTTACACACATAATACCAATTTTTTCTTTTCTTTTTTTCTTTGGTCACATCCCACCCCTTAACACCTCTCAGTAGATGTAGAGCATATGTTTGCTTTTGCCATGTTGATTTTAGGGGGAGTCACCTGCCGCTGTTCCCCTCCCTCACCCACTTTAACATTAAAAGTTCAAGTCCCATTTTCACCTGACCACTGATCAGCTGGTTGGCTATCTTGACCCCTTCGGATGCTCATTAAAATCTAATCTGGTGGAAGAAGAAAAAGGCAGCAGACATAACACTATCAGTAATTAATCGATTTTAGCTGGATTATATTAATCTTGTACAAACGGCAAAGTACACAAGTTACACAAAGTGAGAGCGCTAAACCGCGGCGCTTTGTTGTGGCGTCCCTCTGCGCCCCTGTGTGCTGTGTGCGTAAAGACAGCCTCTCCGTCTCAGACCTTCAGTGCTGTTATTGTTTCTACCTTTGTTTGCTAGATGGCGCTCTGAGTTGTGGGACCATCTGACACAAGAACCGCCTCATAGCCTCTCTCTCTCTCTCTCGCTCTCTCTCTCTCTCTCTCTCTCTCTCTCTCAGCTTTGCTCTCAGCCCACAGTCCACCGCGCAGCACAGAGCAGCTTTTCCAGGGCCATTTTTGAACCAGGACTTTCAGCAGCTGCAAGCGACTCGAAAGCGAACCCCACCGCTGCGAATAGTGTGGGAGTTTTATAATTGCATTATCCTGTGTCGACTGACATTTTTGTTTGTTTTGTTAAGCTGTGAGGAATCACATCGATTAAAACCAGCGATCAGCAACGCATTTAATGTAAACTGACAATAACACACACTGTCGCACAATATTTGAGCTTTAGATAATTAATTGTTTGTTTAAGCGATGTGACGTTGCAGAATATATACACTAATTCATATTTAAATTACGTGGAAAGAAACAAAAGGACTTTATCATCCATGTTCAAATAAATGACTACTTATTAATTTAAGTAAAACAGGCATTCTTAATCTGACCATGCAACAGATAATTCAATTCAACTTTACAGTAAATCTTTACAGCTGACATTTTTAGCAATTTGGCTTTGCAGAATTTTTTTTAACTGATTTTTTTATTTTTTTTATTTTAACTGAACTGTTAAAGTGTCTCTGAGAAAGACTGTATTAGCTGTAGTAACCCCAAAACAGCGTATTGTTTCTGTTAAAATCTATAAAAATGAACGAAAATGTACGTACGTACAATTTAATAATTATTAGGCTTTTTTTTAATAATCCAACGATCATCTGTCCAATTTTATAATCTGTTTTAGATTGGTTGGACCCGAGAAAAAAAAAAAGGTCCATTGTATTGTTTGCTGAGTGGCCCACTCTGCTCTAAGATATACGGCTGCAGTTACACTTTCACTAAATCGCGGCTTGTCGGTGTCTGACGTTGATGAATGTGTCGGAGACTGGGAGAGCCTTTTACAGCTGTCTTAAAAGCGCCGTGGACCCAGACCAGCCAAAAACCGATCAGGTGCTGGGGCCTTCATACGGAAGTCAATGACAAAGGAACACGCACTTTGCACATATTTGGAAAGAGCCACTTGCAATGAAAAGTAAACTCTGCAAACGCTAGTTTTTGAAATCGAGCAACCTTTTCCCTTTGACATTTGTGATGTAAATTGAAACAATATCAAATGATGTCAATTGTTTCAGGTTGTGGTCGTTTAAAGGAATAAGAGTGCAATGGTGAATCTTTTTTATGAAGCTGACATTGTTTTTTAGTTAATGTTGTGTTCATCACCAACTGCGAACCATCGTTTAATTTGCCAACAGATCACTTGACAGATCCAGAGAATGGATTTCCTCTTACGTGACTGAAGATGAACACAGTACAAGTGCAGCCCATGTGGGCTGGAAATGTTGATTTTGGATTGTTTCCTCACTGTGTCTCCATCTATTCCTCATATGTAGCTAGACATCTGAATGTATTAATGTAAACTACACTGCTATAACGTAGAGCTAATTGTAAAATTAAATGGGAATTAAAAACTGAGTCTTTTTGGAGTATGGTAGCTCCTGTCGGTAAATAGTAGGCTATAGTTGATCCTTATGTTGACGAGAGAATGGTATATTTTATATGCCATTAGAGGAAGTGCTCAGGAACTCTTATGCCTTTTACAGCGGACAGATGTGAAGAGGAGAGCTTTAAAACTTACCGGGACCTTCTAGTTTACAGAATAATCTCTTTAATCACAGACAGGAGTTTTATTGTTGATTGAGCTGTATTATCCATTTGTCCTACACACTCCCTCCAACACACACACGCACAGTCCCACTTCCTCCCCAATGGATCCTGAGTGGCACATCAGGTACTGTATACGGGGCTTCTCCACCTGCAGCCCCCCCAGAAAACACAAACCCAAGCTTCACCTTATTCCCCCCAAATCCGCGTCTTCTCTTGCTGCTATTTACACGAGTTGGCCTACACTTTGCTAACATATTATTAGCGAAGGGAGGGAGAGAGGGAAGCACCATTTCTATTATTTTTTGGAACAATGGGAATAGGGCCCGTCATACATTTTGAGTGTTTGAGTAAGGCTCTCTTGGTATTTGTTTTCCTCGACTTAACAAGCCATCATCTCACACATGCATATAGAATTGGAATTGCTCAGAGATCCCGCAGGCAAAGGGCGGGTTGCGGGTTCAATTAAGGTGGAATAATGCATGGGGACAAAGCGTATGATGACCTCGATTGAAATTGATCAGAAAACGCATTCACCAAAAAACACACACACACAGAGTAGCCCCTTTGTTTTGACTCAATGTTGCCTCTTTGTGTCTGCACTGACGCCATACAGTATCTGCCTCTCTGAAATCGCAAGCTACTTTGATTTTGGAAATAATTTCCAACGCCTGAATACAAAGCTAAGAATTTAATACCACCCAACCTATGTCTAGACTAATTCACTCCTTTTTTTTGACATTTCTTTCTTTTCTTCCTTAATCGAATTTGCCACATTTAAGCTGGCGTGTGGATTTTGAGGCATAAGCAGCCATTTGGGCTCCAACCATGGAATGACAGAGAATAGGAAGGTTTGTCATAATTTCATAAGTAGAAAACAAGATATTTCACCGCCGCAGTGGGATTTTAACGAATTAAAATATCTCACTGCTTGGCTGTGATAAAACGGTACAGGATTGAGAGGCGCTCGCTTGTTAAGTAACTTGCTGTCAGTATAGTTAGCAGTGCTCTGATATGGACGGTGGCTGCAGAGCCTCATCTCTTGGGGTTTTAATTAACAAGCTGTCTCAAAGCTGTAGAGCTCCATCAAACAGTCTCTCTCTCTCTCTCTCTCTCTCTCTCTCTTTCTCCCCATCACTAAATCCTTCTTCCGTCAGTGCCGTGGGTTCTCTCTCAAACTTTAGAAATTCTGGTTCACAAATCAACTTGTTACCACAGTATGTGCACCAGCTGATAGGGTGTAACCACTCTGAGAAGATTTGCAAAATATAAATGACTTTTTTCCTCTTTTTGCTTAGCATCTATTTACTCGCACTGCTACACACGTTTATTCACCAGACGTCCACACACTGTACATATTCTGTTGGGTTTGACTTCAAGGCTGACTGGTGCATGAAGAACTGTTGCTTTTCTCTGAAGCTGGAGTGATAGACAGATGACTTTTATATTCTGTTAAAATGGATGGAATATTTTAATCTGCTTCACAAATGTTACTTTATGCACCTTTAACCTGCAAAACATGCTCTGAGTGATCTTAAGCACACTCAAATGTGAGATATAGTCATTAGAAAAAGGCAGTAGTGGAATTTAAGGGAAATATTTTACTCCATTCTTAAGATTTTGCATACAAAACTAGAATAGGTTTATAAAATAGGATGCACAGTTAAAGATGAAACAACCCAACAGTGTATAAAATGGTTAAATTGAGCTCCACATCAACCAACTACACATTAATACATCAGATATAATGATGGAGTAATATAATAAGAACACTCACAGGGGAACTTTTTCTGAATTAGGAGTAATTTTACTTTTGACAATTTGAGTACATGTAGCTGACAATACTCATGTACTGTTACTTATATTACATTTTTAATGCAGAACTTTCAAGGGTGTGTTTTTGTTTTACAGTATTAGTACTTTTACTGAAGGATCTGAATACTTTCTCCACTACATGGAAAGGTTGATTTACGGAAAGGTGACCCTCAGTTTTTATTTCTCCAGGCTAAATATGGCCAGTTTGAAATCCACTTTTAAGAATGAAATGAAGGTGACTAACACACTGAAGGAAATCAAGCAAGGACTTCCGGGTCCTTTAAGGATGAAGAAACATAAAATAAAGTATTTGTGTGTGTGTGACTGAGTAATGTTTACATAAGCGGTCACCGCTGCAGCCAATGTAAACCGCCAACCACCTCTTGATTTACCACAGTATTACAGTAAGCACTGGCTTTAGATGAGATGTGTCTCTGGTAAAAGAAGCATATCCCTCTCTCTCTCTTTCTCTCTCTCTCTCTCTCTCTCTCGCTCTCTCTCTGTCTCTCAGCCTATAGTAACCTTGGTGCTGGGCTCCCACCGTTGCCCAGACGGGGGTAATTTGATAGCAAGGCAAGGTCAAGACAGTGCGCTGTCCATGGTGCTGCGGCGGGGCAGGCTGGATGTTATCATCAAATTAGACAGGACAAGTTTCAAATCGATGCCACCCCCGGATGTCTAGAGACCGCCAGCAGTCGGAGTTAAAGTCCTAACAAGTCCCCCCCTGACAGGTCAACACCTCAACACAAACACACAGCACTGATGCTGCAGCCTACAGGTCAGCAGCGCTGTGTTGGCGAGATAAGCACCAATCCCATTGAAGACTCTAAGTGAAATATAGCTTTAGGTCCACTGTTATTCCGCGGGCAGCTGAGGCTGGATGTCGTGCTTTTATAAAGATTTTTTTTTCTACAGTATACTTGAAGTTCTTGTGCTAATTCTTTTTTCTTTTTACGGTCTTTGTGTATCGGTTTGTGATGAATGTCAAGACCACCCTGCAGACACACTCATTCATGCACACACAGACACACAGACACACAGACACACAGACACACACACACACACACACACACACACACACACACACACACACACACACATACACACACATCTACGTTTGTAATACAATCCATGCACATCCGGAAGGTCGAAAGTTTAGGTAAAAACATGACTTTTTGGTTAATGTAAACTGCTGTGAAAATGCTATACATATTTATAATACATATAGTTATGGACCAAAAGGTTGCACGGTCAGTAGCATAAACAAAGTTTCTTTTCATCTTGACAAGATCAAAGAGGATGTTTCATGGATCTTTTTTATCCATAAAATGCTTATTATAATAACTTATATTCTATGCACTCCAGTTGCCTGAAATGAGCTGCATTTAACTTGTCACAGATTCTGAAAAAATATTCTTTACTTTAATTGAATAATTTGAAAAAAAGAATTCAGAGTGAAATAGCTGTTCCTAAAAATAAAATGTCCCTTTTTGGCAGCAACTTATACGTTCTGCTTTAAATTCCCTACATTGAAAATAGTTTTAAAATGTATCTCAATGTAAGCCAAGTATACATTTCTTTGTTTTTGTTTGACAAAATATATGATATACTAAATAATTAAATGTAAACATTGTTGGAATTGTTAAAAAATGGAAAGTTGCACTTAATAGATGTATTGTAGGCTATGTGTTACTCACAGAATAAATGGCATTAGTAACAATTCATTTGTGAAAGATCAGAAGGGAATGGTTTGAGAGGGGATCTCAAAGAGAAGGGAAGAGGGCCCTGATTAGAGCTGCTGCCAATCTGTCACCGCCTGACAGCTTTTGCTGCAGGGATAAACAGCAATAAAGTAGGCTTGGCCGCTGTGTCGTTAACTTCACACACTATCACACGCGCACAGCGCGCCACCGGAGGAGCAGGTAAATTCACTCAACTCCTCACAGGGCCCCGCTCGCCTCTCATCGTCTCTGTCTCCTTCCCTGCATGTCAAACTAGCCCTTCCTCCGTCAAACTCTCCTCTTTTCATCCTGCCTGCTGACTCAGGTAGCAAACACAATGAGGACCTTAGCGACAAGAAAGAAAGCTATTCAACCGGATGGAGAGATTGTGGACAAAAGAGAGAGAGAGAGAGAGAGAGAGAGAGAGAGAGAGAGAGAGAAACGTTATATTTGAATGGCTGATAAAGAAACGAACTAGATGGGAACAAAGTGTGAGCCGGCGGGATGGGAAGGAGGGGTTAGGCATCAGAGAGCAGGCTGCAAGGTGACTGCAGTCCCTTTAATAACACAAGTTATTAACTCGGTTAATCACGGGGATTCAAAATGAACCCAACTTCACTTAAGGGGTCTTGCAAACCATGAAATGCACATCAAAAACATACACCTGCCAATCCCAGCACCTATATTTCAGCAGCCCCCCCCCCACTCCACTCTGCTTGCGAGCTGTCTGTCATGGTGTGGCCTGGCTAATTTGAGTTCATTGGATGGCAATAATTTCATTTAGACCTTCATCTCTTTTTGGGCAGGATGTAATGAGGATGCAGGGTGCTGCCAGTGAAAGGCCGCTCCCACAGTAATAATAACTTGGATCTTATTCTTACCCCACGCACTGCCGTGTTTATCCTCGGAGGGCTGCGTCCACATGATGAAACTCATCTATAATGTGTGATTTAATATCGCGTTGCACTCTTTCTTTCTTTCTTTTTTTTTATCAGAGATTTTAAACCCAAAAGAGAGAAACGGCAGGCTACGGTGGGGTTTAGTTCAGGAATACACTGCAAAAATAGTTGTTTTAACACATATTTGAGTCTATATTGAAGTCAGAGTTAATTTGTATTTTTTATTTGGAACGATTTCAAAAATATTTTATTAAAATAAAACCGGAAATATTACCTATACAGCATATTTGACACTGTCAGATGTTTTAAGTTTGCACGTTTTCAAGAAAACACGTTTAAAGAGAAAATATGTGGCTGATGATTTTTTAAAGGGCTTCATTTTTTTTGCAGTGTAAGTCAAGGCCTTTTCTCTAACCACCAACTAATCGATATCTCACCAAGTCCAATGCGGTATTGATTTAGGGAGGATTGTACTTTGAGGATTTCTGGAAATGCCTCATTATTTCGTTGCTTTAAGTGCAAGAAAATATTGTTTCATTTACAGTCGACCTTCGATTTAATACGGTCGCTTTAAATAAGACTGTGCACTTAATTGTGTTCTCATGGATGACAATTCACTTCTGGTGGTGGGGGGGCTGGGGTTTTGTACTAATTCAATGGTTTGTAAGGTGAACTGCTCTTTTTTTCACTACAAAATGGACTAAGAGCCACTTTCAGATGAAATTCCACTTTCTCTTTTTCAGATAAACTCTCAGTAAACTTTGAGAAAACTATGAATACAATTCCATGGA
Organism: Etheostoma spectabile; assembly: GCF_008692095.1. Lineage (NCBI taxonomy): Eukaryota > Metazoa > Chordata > Actinopteri > Perciformes > Percidae > Etheostoma > Etheostoma spectabile. Next base: position 26,572,539 of record NC_045737.1, on the reverse strand, counting down.
TACTATTCTTTTGTGTTTTCGTTAAAGATTAATTTATGCTTCTTCTTCACTACACTCACTTTGTTTTTCGATGGATATTTTTTGTATAATTGTTATTATATACATTCAACTATTGTTCAACAGTCTCGTTTATAATATCGGATTATCCAGGTTATGAATTCATTAAAACAATTCGGTTCAATAAAATGGATTCATTTGGTTAAGATGTAGCAAATTAGTTTATTACAGTACATTTAGATTCTAAAATAGGGAATATATGGTCAGATGTAGATTTTATAATACCACATAATTTATTATAATATTTTAGAACAGAGTATTAGGTCGGTATTATTATGATTTTATGTGGACATATCAACACATGGAGAAAAGAAGTTTCTGGGTAATTTCTTTTAATTTATGATCGATTATTGGTCCACTGTTTATCAACACTATTTGTATTTTAATCGATGGAATAGAATGAAATATATGCATGTAACTCAAATATACAATATACACTTTGGGATTGTTTCCAGGTGAGTGACAGCAATAGATTCAAACTCCATTCACCGTCTTCTTGTAACCTAATGAAGAAATACCGGGAGACGTTACGCATCCCTATAAAAGTTTCTTTTTTTGTTGGCCAAGTGCTCACAACTTAGAAAATGTCATGAGAACACGCATAGACACATGCGTAATTAAAATTGGCATTTGTCAATATGTTATTTGAAATTTGACAAATTACAGCGTGCTAAATAACACATTACAGGTGTTAAGTTTTCCGATATCCAGTCGCATTTTACAGCCTGAGAAAGGCCCGGATCACAGGCCTACCTAGAGCCCCCTCCTTCTGGCTGCCATTCATCAAGACAAAATGACCAATTTTCCCCAGTAAGCCGTCGGTGGCCGGTTAAACTAGGCCAATGAGCGGTGTTATGCTTCCTTTCCTGCCTCCTTCATCACTGCTTGCCTAACACTGCGTCTCTGAAATCATCAGAGTATAGCTCCAAATCTTAAAAGTCAGAGCTCATTCTTCAAATGTATTGCGTTTCAGGGGGTGTTTTTTACTGCGGGAGTCTTTAGGCCAGCAGAGTATCAGAGGAGGTGTAATTGAGGGGGCGGTGAGGGGATAGAGTAGCGGTCCGCCTGAAAGCTGCCATTAAAGCCAAATGGACTGAACACCGTAAAACGGCTCTGCCAACAGCTGTCCCACAATCGGAATCTTATATGCCACGCACCACACACACACACACTTCAGGCCATGCTGCTGATGTAGTGGCACTTAGAAGTATTAGACAGCAAAGCCGAGAAAAGAAAATATCAAGGAATAACCACGAATATCCCGGTAATATTTGTATTATGTTACTACAGGACTTCAGCCTGGTGGTGCTTCTTGGTGATTTGGGTCTCTAAAGGCTTTTTTCACCTCTCTACAAGTCTTGCTCTTCTTATAATAACGTGGGAATTGCAATTTTTACTGGGATAGTCGATTTGCGTTGAATATTTTCACACATTATGGTTTTTACAAGAGCCCCAAGACAGGTGAGAGCAAAGGCTGAGAAATAACGGGTCACCCAGATGGTTCTGTGTGTGTGCGTGTGTGTGTGTGTGTGTGTGTGTGTGTGTGTGTGTGTGTGTGTGTGTGTGTGTGTATGTGTGTGGGTGTGTGTGTGCGTGTGCGTGTGCGTGCGTGCGCGTGCGTGTGCGTGTGCGTGAGGAGAGGAAGCCCAGGATATCATTACACAAGTTTACACAGTTCCCGTCTTGTGTGGATTTGCTTAAAAACTCTTAATGGTAGTTCATCACTCCACAATGGTGTTTTTTCGCAGTTGTGCATAATTTATATATTGTTTTAATATATATATTTTATATATATATGTATTTTACTATTTAATATATACAGTATGTGTGTGTGTGTGTGTGTGTGTGTGTGTGTGTGGTGTGTGTGTGTGTGCATGAATCAAATGATTCATATAATTAAACAGATAGAAATTAAAGAATACATTTGCATGTTTCTGATGCATCCCTTAAGAGGGCCCAGCACTCCCCACTTGGTGCAACACCTGTTCCCAGACGCGCATCTCTCAGCAGAGGTGCACCGTCCTCGCCCTTCAGAATAAAGCCCAGTCACACACTTTAAATGTGATGTCTGCGGCCCCAAGTATGTCTTCGTCTACGACTCCTTATTAGAATAGAGGAGAGAGGCGATTGAAGAGGAGTTGTTTCCACTGGATTAAATGGTTTCTCTGCAAGTCAATGAATATGTAATGATGTCTAACGAAACCGGCCAGTGAGTTCTGTGCTCTTGTACACAGGCCCTACTACATCAAAGACCTCTTCTGCTGAGGAAAACCACAGTCTAGAGCCGGGGCAGAGAAAAGAGGGGCAGAATAGGGGAAGAGAAGAAGGGATACAATTTTGAATGCACCTCCAAGCTTAAGCCAGACATTCTCCCTCAGTCAATAGACGATAAAGTGTTTGCTCACGTAGAGAGAGAGAGAGAGAGAGAGAGAGAGAGAGAGAGAGAGAGAGAGAGAGACTTTTTTAAAGCAAGGGTGTGGGGTGAATTTACATTTTTTAAACCGCTTTGGAAATATTGTTTCTGATAAGCAGTCATGCCAATAAAGTAATTGAATTGAATTGATAGAGAAGGGGCGAGATGGAGAGAAAGAGAGTTCCTCCACCATGATTGTTAAAGGTATTTCGCCCTTAGTATACCCGATAAAACATTGATTGTTGCAGTTAGTTGACCCGTAACATTTGGGGGTTAGTTTTCCCTTCTGAGCTGAGCATATAATTATGCAAATAGTGATCTGACAGTGATCCGCTGGAGGAGTGCTGAAGGAGAGAGTGTGTGTGTGTGTTGTGATGTGTGTGTGTTAGTGTGTGTGTGTGCGAGGGGGGCTGTCAGAGGGGTGACATTCCAACTTTGCCTAACGCCTGGTTCTGTTGGAAAGAGTTGATCTTCTGCGGCGATGGCGTGCATATCAGAGTGGGTCAGAGCAAGCAAGCGTGACAACAACTCTCTTAAAGTTAAAATTAAAATACCAGGCTGTGGCAGCACAGGGGTCCCCCCGACTTTTTCATGTCAAGGGCCCTACCCACCATGATGCTATTTTCTGTATATATGATTCAGTGTGTCGCTGTCTGGACGACTATAGCTAGGAGAATGGAAGCTATAATCAAATCAGTCATACATATTGTACATACACACGCTGTGCTAACTTCTAGTGAGTAGAAAGAGAGACGTATCAGAGTATTTCTCGTTTGGTTTAGGGATCCCTCCCGGCCGGGGAACCACAGAGACGAGCCTAAACTAACACCCCGTAGACATGAAGAGATCATCGATGTCTTTAGAAGTGCGGAGACAGCTACATGTGACAAAGTGATGCATGAGTGGTCAATGTGAATGCACAGGGCCCTCAGAGAGTCACTTAAAGATAAATAGGACATAGCCGAATGCTACAGGAATCACAGGATCACAGATGAGCAAATTTACATGACATAAACTTACTTCCCACAACTTTTAATGCAGTCATATAGGCTAATCGGTAAAGTAGACTTACTAGACAGTGAACATGTCTTAAGGCATACAATAATTCCTGGCCGACTATCTAATTCAGTTCGCTGTGTATTAGTCGTCTGCCTTGATGATCACTGACTGGAGGTCATCATTTACGGAGCCACTACATCATTGCTTTGGACAGAAGGCAGGTTATTTAATTAAACTCCGAAAATGCTCACTAATACAAGGCTACGAGAGACTTTCTTTCTCAATATCACAGAATTGTTAAATTAGATAGTCTTCTCCTCAGTTAGTTCTGAAAACACTTTTAAGACAGAAAGTTGAGTAGGCTATCGTGTGTGTGTGTGTGTGTGTGTGTGTGTGTGTGTGTGTGTGTGTGTGCGTGTGTGCGTGATTGAACGCCTCTCTTTAATCAGCGGCCTGACACTGTGTGAGGGGGACTCGCCTGGTTCCACTTGTTGTTCAGGGGTTAATGGAAAAGATTTCTAAAGATTTATTGAGGGGGCGTTTAATGACCTGATCGGTTTCACCGTGTGAAAACAAATGATGCTGTAAAACCTCGCTGAGTTGGAGGGATGGGGGGGTCACTTTGCCAAAAGTAATGACCAAAAAGAGGGGAATTACTGTGTATAGTTTGTTTTCTTTTTTTAAAACACTTACTTAGGCTACTCACTAACGATGCAATTCCTTCACCGATATTGCGCTGTTTCCGAACCTGACCTAGAGCCCGACAGGACATGACATGTCCAACCTTTATCTTCCGCTTAAGCTTAAAATAACAACACTGAAGTAAAGGGAAACTGGGGGTTTAGCTTGTTCAGAAACATGACAAAAGGCACTTAGCAATTATGTGGCAGCAAATGAAGGAGTTGGTCTTCCTTCTCGGTTAGATTTCATTGAAGTCATGTGAGATGATGACTCAGGTCATTTTTCACTCGGTGCTCAACTTTCTCGTCCCTCTGCACTCGCTGTTCACTTTGGGGCACATCTCTCCTACTCCTCGGTTCCAGCGCACCGGACTTCCTAGTGTTGCGGATTTCTTTTCCACATATTGCTCTAACGTGCGATACTCTGCATCGGCATCAGTGCATGTTTCTGCAAGAAATCCACGAGGGAATAAAAAGCAAAACGGGATAAAAATCTATAATAAAACAGGAACATATGTACAGTTTAAAAAGCAAGTTGCAAAAGTTCGTTTTATTAGCTTTCGACAGATTTAATAGGTGAATTACAAAAATGAAATCAACTTCTAAATTATTTCTTAAGACAGTCGTTTAAAAGCAAAATGGATCAAAGGGAGAATGAGAAAAAACACATTAGAGAATATATGAAATATATGTGACCAGGCTGGACACTCGCAGTTATATGAAACCCAAAGGCTTATGCGATAAAACAAAAATAGTAAAATATACCATAAACCAGCAACAGTCTTCAAGAGCAATTGGCACAATGAGTCCTCTTTTATTTGCAGACTGTGCTTTAGATTTAGGCTGATCTAACATCTTTAGGTTCATTCACATATGGCTTGCAGGATATTATTAAAAAACAGGGAACAGAGTCTTGTTTATTCCTAAGGCAACAATATACAAATTACAGAGTGAAAAAATGAACTGATTGTAGCTGTAAAGCAGAAAGATGAGCAATGGTATCTTGAAACGAAACTCATCAAATCAAATAATAAGCTAACTTCTTTGCTTTGAGATCTGAATCAAATTAAAAGGAAATTAGGCCTGCAACCATCAGCTACAGTTGTCTCATTACAGCAGAAAGATAATCCACAAAAGCCTTCAACCATAAACACAGTGGCAGGAGAGGCAGGATTTCACAGTGTAAAAGTTAAACAATGGGAACTATTTCAAGTTTTAAAAAAAAGGAAAAGGTATATATTTCAGAATGTGTCTAAGGTATCATAAGATTTGGTATCCGGTTTGAGTTTTTACTAATGTCATGACACATTAGAAATGTATTCCATTAAGCCTCGAGTGGTTTATAAAGCACACCAGCCTCGTGGATTTTTTTTTTTTTTTTTTATCATGCTTGTGTCACAGAGTCAGATTATGTGCAGTTGAGCAGGCATCTGATTTTGTCACTTCTAAGCACACAAGAAGAAAACTTCTGTGGGAGGAAAAAGGGTAAAAAATAGATGTGTTACATTTCTCCAGCATCTAAGGAAATATCATTCAGGCTTAGAATAATATTGAAATCTTGGATTTCCTGACACGTGTAAGGCGATATATTGAGGCTTTATGAGTGTTGTGAGCTGACTTCTGGCTCCTGTTAAAATGAGATATCCCTCAAACCCATTTTGATGCTTGACTTTAAGTAATTTTAAATATGCTCACTGCCCGGAATATTCCATATTCAGCACAGGTTGTGTTTGTTTTATTTGTTTCATCATATTCAATCATCCCCAGACATCAATTTCAAGAATATCAAATTGAGAAAAAAAAGACATATATTTAAAATAAACACAGAAAGATAGACTCTCCACACTTTTGCCGATCAATCCTACATATATTCTAAAGCAAACACCTACAGCTCAAGTATTGGCTTAATATAAAAGAAATCAAATAGGAATGTGTGTATGAGACATTGCATGCAAATTTAGCTCAAAGGTAAATAAAAGATATCTCTTATTATAAGCACTGCAATCCCAGAAATATATGGCACGAGTTTGAACAATATTTTGCACAAAGTTGAATAGGAAACGTCTGGTTTAAAATCTGACTGCATGTGCAGAGAAGTTAGAGAATGAAGAAGTAAAAACAACACTCTTTGTTAAAAAAGAAAGAAAAGGTCACCAGTTAAGAGGAAAAAAAACATTTGTGGCGGGAGGAAGATGGGCACTGATCCAGTTGAAATGAAGTTAAACCTTAGCAGAAGATAGCATACAGCTGATTTCGGAGTAGGCAGTCCAGGCTTTAGGACCATGAAGGAAAAGGAAGAGGAGGAAGAGGAGGGAGAGGAGGGAGAGGAGGGAGAGGAGGGAGAGACTGAGCAGTGCAGACTTGAGGGCAGGCGGGGCATTAGCTCAGTTCAGGCTGATGTCAGGACAATTAGAGGTGCACCACAGCGCATTGTGCACAGCGCCTGTCAGCCTTAATCTCTGCTGCCGTGGCCCGTACCCGCAGCCAGGCCACAGCCCACGGGAAGCGCTAACACTCAGGCCCATATTGCTTTGACAGTTGCGCTCATCTAGAAGTAATGCAAAACGTTATTGTGATGTATACATGGTGACCCTGTACTTTTGTCTCTTACAACAACAAGGCCCTGTGTGTGCACCGCCAGGGAGACCTGGAAGGGAGAAATGACACTCAGGAAGAAGACGGAGGACAGGAAGAACGAGGGAGTTTGGAGAGGGAAAAAAGTGCAGAGAGGATCTGGAACCTTAGCCCCCCCC
>NC_045737.1:26549715-26565627 GCF_008692095.1 Etheostoma spectabile | reverse complement strand
CCCCAAACTCATTGTCGCCCCTCTCCCGCTCCTCTTGTTCATTTCTGTCAGTCCTCTACAAATCTTGGTGTTTGTTTTTGAGGGAGCTGCTGCGCGTAGTGACAGTGTTGGAGGTCTCCTCCGCCTCCTCATCCTCTTTCGCCTCCAGGACCTTACTGAAGAATCTGAAGATGGTGTTGAAACTCATCCAGGAGGTCAGCTCATGCCGCTCTGTGCCTACATGTAAAAGACACACACACAAACATAAGCATGAGCAGGGTTCACAAAGGACTTGCTTACTGTAAAATTGTAGGGTTAAAAAAAAGAGCATGGTGGACATTCTGACACAATTACACATGGAGCTTTGGATGCTATACACTTACTGTGGCAACACAAAAGGTGAAAAAAAGCAAATGCTTAAAAACTTCAGTCCTGTAAGGCTCACTACTCCCACAATGCATTGCATGGCTCCATGCATGCCTAAGGCCTTATTATGCATGAGAGCCATGACAGCCTATGACCTATGAGTCCAATGGGACAGCCCTTAATATGTCATCCAAGTGGATACCTGATAATCAACACCACTGCACGTTCCTCTTTCCATCCCAGGCCTTCCAAAAAAAAACAGAGTTATGGACAATGGGGGCACTAAGCAAAACCAGTGGAGCGGTAGTCATTCATTCTAAAGGGCTGATTGAGGATCGGTAATACAGAAGCGGGAGAGAGGTAACTAGTAAGCATATCAAGTGGGCTGGCGGTGGTGGGGGGAGGAAGCAGTGCTGGGTTTCCCTGTGACCTCCTCCAGGTTAGCCAGTTCCCAAGTTGGGGTCACAGCAGAGCTTGGAACCTGGCACACGCGCCTCAAGTTCCTGTCCGCCTCAGGGGTTACGGTATCGCTGGCCAGCTTTTTAGTTGATAGCTTGCAAACTTGATTGGCCGTTTCTATGTTGCTCCTACGCCAGCTAATCCTGCTACAGAACACCTCGGCTCTGCATCGGAGCATCCATGATGAGGACAGAACGTGGCTGCAGCTGTTACCCGACTCGTCTCCTACTCCTACTCGCTAACCATTTTGCGACAGCGCTAACAGATAATGACTTGTTTCTGCCGCCGCTGGCTTGCAGCTCGGCTGCTTAGCAACACAACTCTAACTGGACTTGAGAAGCCATGTTGAGGTTCCCCCTTTTTCCCAAAGAGAGAATAGGTTTGCGGCAGGATAATATTAAGAGTTTTATCCCCTGATAGATGGATCTAAGAAAAATTTACATGTGTTTACAGACAGAGGGTTGAGTGAACACAAGCCTTGAAGTAATGAGTTTTTTTGTTTTGTTTTTAATCCTTATTTGCACACTTATTTGAGTTTTCTTTTTTTCACGAACCTATATTTGTTTTCAAGATAAGAAAATTAAAATGGTGTCCCTACAATTTTCTCGGGAGGATTATAGAAAAGGATAAGCTTGGTATCTGAAATCATTTAGGGTTGTATGAAAACAACAGGTCCCAGCAGAAAAGGGTTGAAAACCACCACCCAGGTGGATGAGTCAAATCAGTAGTGCATTTAAAAATTTCACCTTACTTCTGCTCCACTCTTCATTGCCTTTCTCCTCCCTTCTTCTCTGTGTACATGGATTGGCTATAAATAGCTAGACTAGAAGGCCGCAGGGATACAATAAGGAAGCACCTTTAAGGCTCTCTCACCATAGACAGGCCTCTGATGACCACTGCTCTGACCCCATGTTTATTAGATTGACCCCTGCCTGGACGCATTAATGGAGATGGTGTGTGTGTGTGTGTGTGTGTGTGTGTGTGTGTGTGTGTGTGTGTGTGTGTGTGTGTGTGATTGTTAGACCGGGGTAAGAGTGGAGTCTTTGGCTGAGTGTGGATTTGGGTTCTTTTGCAGGGGGAGTGTTTAGTTTGTGTGCGTGTGTGAGTGCATGTGTGTAATTTGTGTGTACGAGTATGTAAGGGGGCTCTCGATCACTGCAAAATAAGGGACTGTGCTGCACGCTATATAGCAAGCAGACTGCAGTCAGTGCCTTGGGTCAAATTTACTGGCCTGGCAATCATGGGAGTCAATAACCCCACGCTCTCAGTGACTGCTACCTGTGTAGGGCCCAACACAACACCCATCCTGGAAAACAAAGACACAGCCCTCTTACACCTCTAATCTATCATTTATATCCAATTTGAGGCACTGTGATCTTTTTTTCCACCTCCTCCTCCTCCATTTCCCCCGTCTCATCAGTCTCTCCCTCACTAGTGTTTTTACTTCTGTTTTGTCCTTTTTTCCCCTTCTCCCGCAGAAGCGATCAATGCCGCAGCGCTCTCTCATTCACCCTGAACTGGTGGTGAACTCCTCCGGAACGCCGCCAGCCTCTCCACCCTATCCCATCGCAGTCCGGGGTCACCAGGGGGGCGTCTCTGTGCCAATATGCAGATGAGCCTGTGCCCCTCCAATGACTCTGGTGTTAAGCTCCACCCCTCTATATGTTGGAGCGCCCCCACCCACCCAACAACACTCACACACAGAGAGACATAAACCCACTCTCACAATAGCTTAAATTGGCCTTTAATAGCTTATGTCCACTCTTCCTTTAATAGCCAAAGTGTGCCGAACCTAATGGATATTGTCAAAGCTGAGATGTGACGACTGATTTAGAGGAGTAACCCAGATGACCAGGCTTCACTAGCCACTAAAGAGAGAGAAAGAGAGAGAGAGAGAATTACCTCAGCTATGTCACAAATTACAGTAATATCTTTCAAAGATATTGGGATCGATGAGGTGTCATCTGGCTGTATCTGTGTGTAAAGTGAACCCATAAACAACCAATGAGCACTACTTTATCCTCAATTTAAGTCCTTACTAATAAAGTTATTCAACTGCTAAGCAGATTTTCTTTTACAGGCAATTGATTTCATGTATTGTTAAAACAAGATATAACGGCTCCACTTTAATCAGTTTAATTACAACTTGTATCTGTTATTTAATTGATCAAACTTTGAGAATAAATTGCCTAGTGTATTTATGTGCGCTTTCTTGCAACAACTGTAAATCAATTAAGTCACATGTGCTAATTTTAACAAGATCATTGTAATTGCATTCAATTAATAAAGTTTATTGTAAATGCAATAATGTCCTCATTGGTTATAAATGCAATAATGATGTTACTGTGTGCTCCATAATATTGGGTATTGTCATGGGAAGTGCAGAAAAAAATTCTCTTTACTTTCACAATGTGTTTGTAATTAGCATTAGGCAATGGCAAGCTCAACAGAGATTATTTCTAGTAGAATGATGACGGCTGTAACCTTGAGGTGAGGCAGCTCGCACGCACGCACACAATCACACGCACGCACGCACGCCTGCATACATACATACATACACACACACACATTTTCGTGATGATGTTTCACTGTTACGCAGGAAAAAAGCAGGTATGTGGTCTGTGGTGTAAGCTCCACTTCCATGCTCTCTGCTCAGGTCATGACAGAGTTTCAGTCCGGCGCCTAACCCGTGCCCTGTGTTTCAACATTCTGTGTGTGTTGTCTGCGCCTGGTGAGGCTGCCTCATTATGTGACAGGCAGAGGAGAGTATTTGATCCTGGATATTTAGCCTCCTCCACTCTGTCCCAGTCACTGGAGCCCTCTCAAGGTAATTGACTGTTTGATCTCCCTCTGACTCTACACTGGTACAAGACGCTGACACACACACACACACACACACATTCGTCAAATGCAAGCGTCTACTAATGGGTGGTACTCACATTTACCCGTGTACCACATATCCACTGTACCCTCCACACACACACACACACACACACACACACACACACACACACACACACACACACACACACACACACACACACAGTTGTTATCATTTGTGTGCAAAGAGGTAAGGGAACAGAGGAGGAGACATTCAAGCTGTTAAAAAGGAAACAAGGAAACTCCTTCATAGCTATGGGCCATGCTTTCTTCCCTCCACACCAAACGCTGCATGCTGTTACAAATGGTAATCAGCTCTGATTGTCACAAATTTCAAAACAAACGCTAGGTGACTGAAAAGCCAAAGTGACGCCCCGAGTGATACTCCGACAGAAAGCCAGAATCAAAGCATGCCGACTATAATTAGGTTCCATCTGGGTGACATTATTTAAAGCTGCACCAGTTAATTGCTTGTGTACAAATGGCCTATTTTATTTGAATCAAACTTTTTTTGTGATTCGTAATTACATTGATGTGAAGGGGGCCATATCTCTTTACTTCATTTATAATATAAATACATATTCAAATTATTAAGAGGACTCTGAGGCAGGGGAAATGTAAAGTGATGATACTATACTTTGTGTGAATTGAATTTCTTTAAACAATTATGAGTGCTTAATCAAATATACTGACATGAGGGTTAAACATTTAATGAGCTTCAATTAAAAAAGGAAAAGAACAATGATATAATCATAAAGCGAAAATTACAAAAACAGAATAACAGGAATGATGCAGATGATATTGCATGCTGAAGCAAACATTTTCTCATTTCCTCTTGTCAAAGTTTTCATCAAAAATATAACAGTGTATTTTCTTATCGATTTTCAATCGACTGTAACCTAAGCTTTAGTTTTATCTCGATGTGAGGCAGAGCAGTGTGTTGTAGTGCGGGCCCTGGCGAGCTGTAACCTTAGCCGGGCTGCTGTTTGTGGAAACTATCTGTTGCATGGATCAGCGGTGGCGAATCGTTATCTGTATCCTGGTTGTCAGCCGATCGGATTTCCGCCCCTGACGCTCTCTGATATTAGATGATCTTCCATGGTGTGTGTGAGTATGTGCACAGAGTGCGTGTATTAGTTCCTATTGTTGTGAGGTTGTCCATAAGAGATGCACACGCGCGTACAGTCAGCTATGCGCGTTGTCATCTTGCTTGCCGACATGGGTAGAGGTCAAGAATGTCATTTAGTCCCACGTGGCTGTCTGTCGAAGAGGGTAGGACATGTTGCCACTGGAGACGAGGTCAAAGAGAGCCCAGGCAGGTGACAGCCGGTCAGCCACACTGCAAGTTCAACTCTGTCCTCAGTCAAAAAGCTAATTAAATCTAAATTTACCTCCCCTCCTCCTCAATTTCCACTTAGGGTGAAGAGATCCACGTCAAACACAAGGACACTGTACCATACATATTATCAGACTTTGTTTATGCTATGCTACGGGTATTCATTTTTAATAAAATCAACATGGTACTAAGCTTTCACACGTCTACAGGGGCAGGAGAGACACACAAAAGAAAAAAAAACAGAAAAAATACTTAAACAGAGCTCATTTGATCAATCCAGTAATACATTGCTGCTTCTTGAATGCAATTCATTTTTAATGCTCGTCGGTAAGCGGGATCGCCCCAAACCCCCTCCCTCCCTACTTTGTACTGCTTTTAATTACTTTGCTTATTATTGTGTGTTGTTGTTAGACAAAAACAAGGCAGAACTCATTACACAACCAGAGATGAGGAACCTGAATCACTAGCTACAGGGGCCGCTGAGGGGACTCTGTATTTACTTAGATTAAAATACAAACAGAAGAGAGACATGGAGAAACAAAATCGAGTGAAGCCCAGAGTGGAGAATATCACATTAACTTATTGAAACTATCATCCAACGTAAGCTACTTTACATTCCACATAATAATTCCAGGAAGAGTAAAACTTGTGACAACAAGGTTGACACACAAAAGACCGCGAAGCAGTATACTTCTACATTCTACTTCTTTCTCCTTTAGTTCCTTTCCTTCATCTATCCTTCCCTATTTGCTGCCTCCATACCCGGAATATACTGAGTGCTGTTTTATTTTAACGTGAATGAGTAGCCTTGGCCATCATAAAGGACCCTCGCTTTTATGGACTTGAAGCTCAGTATTTACAAGATAACCCTGGTCCAAGGACAGCACAAGCTATTTGATACCAGTGTCAGACTCTCCCCACTCCTCCTCAGTAAAAATTGAAAGCCCAAACATGCCCTCGCCTCTGACAGCACATCTCAATGTCAGTTGTTTAACTCTGCTCTACTGAAATGGGATGAGACACTTTGGAACAAGAGTAAGAAAGCTCAGTTGCACCTTTTCTTATTTACTTCCTTTTTTTGTGGAGGGGGGGGGGGCATTTTTGGCCTTTATTTTGATAGGACAGCTAAGACATGAAAAGGTAGAAAGAGGGGAGAGTGACATGCAGCAAAGGGCCACAGTTTGGAGTCAACCCGGGCCTGCTGTGCAGAGGAGTATACCTCTATATATTGGTGCCACTCTACCAACCAAGCTATCCGGGTGCACTTTTATTTACTTCTTACATTGGAATAGTAATGTTATTAAGGGGCGGCTGTGGCTCAGTGGTAGAGCGGTTGCCTGCCAATCGGAAGGTTGCACCGCCCCTGCAGTCATTGTCGAAGTGTCCTTGGGCAAGACACTGAACCCCGAGTTGCCCCCGGGGCTGCGCATCGGAGTATGAATGTGTATGAATGTTTATCTGATGAGCAGGTGGCACCTTGTACGGCAGCCCCGGCCACAGTGTGTGAATGGTGAATGTTTCCTGTAGATGTAAAAGCGCTTTGAGCAGTTGTTAAGACCGGAAAAGCGCTATATAAATACAGCACATTTACATTTACATTAAACAATGATGAAAAATGAATAATTTTCAAAGTGAATTTGATATTAAAATTGAATATTCAGGTTAGCACTGTATATATGCAACATGTGAATCAATTGAAGTCAGTAATATGAATTTAAAATATGTAATTTGCTTAAAAGAGAGCGTTTGAAGTTATAGTCTGAGCACATGGTTTGATCATAACAAACACGTTTACTTGACTACACTAAGAAACACACAATTGTGAGAATGTCTCTCCTTATAAACCATTTGTCTCGTTTCTAGGCAATGAAGGGCAAATGTTCACTCCGGCATGTCCAAGATTTACTGGCAGCTTTTGTTTTAAAGATGCATAAGTTCTGTGCATGCACCTGTTGATGCAATGTACGTATGTGACAGAGAAATACAGGGAGAGAGAGATTGAGTGACTGAGTGTGCAGACACATGTATGTGTATGGAGGGGCCTTGTCAGGAGTGCCACCCAGACATTAGCACTGTAAACAGTGTAGGCCTCCTTCCCTGTCCAGGCCCTTTGTTCCATCTGCACCACCATTGGTCGGGACTTAAATGGCAAACACTCAGGGGCTGCTAGCTCGCCTGACACGGTTTTGTTTTTGGCCTATTGAGGGGCAATGGAGAGCTTCTGTTTCTATGCCCAGGCACAATGTGTCTCAAAAGCAGCATGGCTGAAAAGAGAGGCCCCCACAAAGACTGTCCATTAATGGAGGCACTGCATGCATGCATATACGTGCACTCACATAGGCACAAGCGCATACACACACTGACACCCACACACACACACATCATGACGTCTGGGCAAGGGTCAGGACAGACAACCTTGCCAAAGACACTGGTGGAGACAGAGCATGCGCAGAAGTGGGTATGCCCATGCACACGCTAATACACACACACACACACACACACACACACACACACAATCAAATAACCAAATCTAAGCCAAACTGCACACTCGCTAACACCACTTCACTATACTACGCTCACTCCTCACTCACATAAACACACAACCTCTGCTCCACTTCAACACAATGAGGTTTGGCGCACGCACGCACGGGCACACACACACACACACACACACACATGCACACAAACACACACGCACGCATGCACTTCTACAATATCAGACATACACACATCACTCAATCACAAAAGAGGTGGAAGAAGAGGAGAGGGGTAAGAGATGCCCCCTTGCACCTGTAAGAAAGACAGGCCACATTCAGAATCAGTTCAGAATAGACAGCTTTAAGTGTGAGAACCCCCATCCACACAAGGCCATGGCGATCGCACACACCTTACATGCATACAGCTTTCCTTTACCAACCAGGTTGTAAAAGCTCTACGGAAGAATGGAGCAAAGCCATTAACACCACTGGAAAATACTTTTTGCAATGCAAGGTATTACTGCAAAGCATCTAAAGGCATTCTAAACTGGCAGTATGGTGAGGGAATGTACAGTACTTTAAATGATCCCTCCCTTTTTGATTCTTAATATTCCACCAAATAAATATTCTGCAGCAATACACTTTCTGTTTTCATTGCTTACTATGGTAAATGAAAGACCTTGTTGCATGTTCTATACATTGACATCTCTCCATTTGTGCATGAATAGATCCTGAGTACGTGTGTGTATTTCAAGCTTATTTGATTCTAACAAAAC
Source organism: Etheostoma spectabile (assembly GCF_008692095.1). NCBI lineage: Eukaryota > Metazoa > Chordata > Actinopteri > Perciformes > Percidae > Etheostoma > Etheostoma spectabile. The sequence continues at coordinate 26,557,354 of NC_045737.1, read as the reverse complement.
CAAGTGTAAATTGTGATATCCCCACAGGGTATCAATACACAGTATAATAATTATTATTATTATTGTTATTGCAAAATTGGTTCTATTTGGTGACAAAAAGCATGAAGCAGGGTTGATAACCTTATAGCAACAGTAGTCATGATTATCACTTCACCCAGAGATCTCTTTTGCACAACAAGTTAAAAAAAGAACTGTGCAGTGGAAGCAAATTGTTGATATTCTTTACATGGAGACGTCACCAGTGTCAATCTCCAAAAAAGCTGTGAAAACACATCTAAGTTAGCATAAAGCACTTGCCTCTGGACCTTATGACTGGAACAACAATGCAAAGAGCAAACTGGTGGAACTCCACAAGCATCCTCACATGTACAGTACATGTCTTTATGGAATCAAGCCCCCTGGCATTAACCAAGCGGCTCGAACCATGAAGCCATTGCGGAAATGCCAGAAACTGCAGCATATCAAGTGGCCACTTGGGACTGGCTCCAAAAGGGAGTCAATTCCCATAGTTAAAATGCCAAACTTTAGAATTGCAGAATTAAAAATGTTTACAACCTGATACAAAAAACGTGTTTGGTCTCTTTAGCTACATTCAACCTTAATGACAACTGTTTTAAAAGTTTAAATTATATAATCAATAATCAAGTTCTGCATAGTCCCTCTTTGAGTGACAGGTGGTCACAGGAGGCGAGCATGGACTGTAGGTTTCATTCAGCCCACCTCAGCTACATCCACGCTCCACCTCTTGGTCCATTATTAGCCAATGTCTGGCACTGCCAAGATGGAAGAGCCATCAGGCATCGCCCACTTTGAGCTTCATCTTGGCTCTTCAGAAACCTATGGGTGACGTCACGGAGACTACGTCAATATTTTGGTTTTAACACAACAGCTTTCCAATGGGGTTAACATCAAAAATTGAACCACTGCTTGATTGAACACTTCTCACTGCTTAGTATCTCCCATGTGCAGAAGGCGCTCACATACAAACAAGGCAATAGTATTGTTGTTGAACATGTGGTATCCTAGACTGTAGGGTTTTTGAGTCCACTGGGAATTTAACATCTAAATCCACCAAATAGGTGCTCTGTAAGAGCCTCATTTTACTTGTGTCCCAAATACTAGAGATCTATAGTACATGCACATGTATACATACATACATATTCCTGCCATGCATGTATAGAGGAGAGGAGAGGAGAGGAGAGGGCTCAGGTGGGGGAGGAGCAGGCCAGGGGTGGAGATAACAGAGAGTGGGTGTATAGGGCGGGGCAGGTCTGAAATAGATCACTTAAGGGAACAAAGTGTAATTAATGGGTCGCCACAGATAAGAGGGCGCTGGCCCTATCTGGGAATGTGCTAATGGAGTTGACACACACTCAACAAGATCAGTGGACAACCCCTCTTAATGTGTGTGTACATGTCTGTGCGTGTGTGCACGCACGTGCATGGGCGGGTGTGGGTTTTAAGGACACACAGCGGATAAATAGTGGGAGGAAAAGACTGCTAAGGTGACAGGTTAACATGGTTTCCTCCATGACGAAGATCTGCCATCCCCGCAATCAGAGAAAACCCAGAAGGAAACACACACACAAGATTTTTTTCTGCTACACACAAACATATCTACGTAAGTCAGCCTCCCTAACTCACGTAGACGTCCCGCCTCACATCAAAACATGAGTGATGTTATTACACTTGGCGAGCCAGCACGCCTTCAGTTGTGGGGATGTGGTTGTTTACGGAGAGATGGAGGTGAAGGAAGCCGCCTGGTCAAGAGAGGGTCAGACTTGAAGTGTTCTAAGAGAAGCAAACTGACACAAACTTCTCCTCAAACTTCCTGCCTGCGTGTGTCCCTGCGTCAGGGGAACCTGGCTGGAGCCAAGGGGCCTGTGCATGTGGATGTGTGTGTCCATATGTGTTGGTTAAATCTCTTGGGTTTGCAGGGGCCCACGTGCACTGGGACAGTGAGATGGCCTGTGATGGACAAGGCAAGACAAGGAGGATTTCCCCTGTTTGTCTGAGGAAGTGCAGCTGGTGCGTCACTCACTCACTCACTCGCTCGCTTGCTCACTCACTAACTCACTCACTCACTCACTCGTTCACTCACTTACACACTCCCTCACTCTCTCTCTCTCTCTCTCACACACACACACACACACACACAAAGTCTGTCTCTGGGATGGATTTCACGTGTGGCATGAGGTAGGTTAGCATTTGGTTGATTATGTGTGTGTGTGTGTGTGTGTGTGTGTGTGTGTGTGTGTGTGTGTGTGCGTGTGCGTGTGCGTGTGCATCTCTCAGGGTCACAGACCCATGGGCCATCAACTTCCGTCTGGTTCAGTCAGACAAGCCAAGGCCACATTGACACACAGCATGACTTAATAAAATAGAGACCCCTGGCTTGGCAAAGTACAGTACAAGGCACAGGCATGTGAATAATAATAATAAAAAAAAACATATCTTACTTCTTTCTGGGAATTAAATATGTAATACCATTACAGTGCCCTTGACAAGTCAATAAATATCAAATTAATTTAATGTAACAGTCCTTAACCACAAGTGTTTGACAAGTATTTGAACTATAGCAAGCTGTGTATTTTGTTGTTATGTGTGTCCTCACCAGCCTGAAAAGTGTGTTGCGTAGTGTGATGTAGCATCAGGGGGTTAAACAGAGAGGGACGAGACTCTGATCTGTCAGGACAAGGGGAGAATAGCTTTAGACACTCAAGATACTCTCTCTCACACACACACACACACACACACACACACACACACACACACACACACACACACACACACACACTCTCTGACGGACAGTCCATTGCTCCCAGCATATCTCTACTTTGTCCTTGGACTGTCTGAATACCACTGGAGGCAAGCACGATTTGAGAGAGCAAGTGGGAACAAGAGACGGAGACAGAGAGAGGGGAAGAAAGAGGAAAATGATAGAGGGAAGGAGAGGGAGAGAAAAGAGGCGCCCCTCAATGACATCTAAAGAGATAACTTACTCTCCAGAGCTTCTTTTCTCTTGCTATCACTTTCCCAGGCAGCGCTTCTTCCACATAAGGCCTCAAGTGTGAGTGTGTGTTAACTCTGCGTGTGAGCATGCGTGTGTATGAATGAGTGACAGTAGTGTATGTGGGAATACAGTGTACGTGAAGGTGAAAAAGGCAAAAGATTTTTGAATCTCAATGAGATGATCTAAAGAGCTATCAAGCACAATGACGTGCATACTGAATACAGCACATTGTATACAATGGCCAGAACAAAATGTTCTGCTTTGTAAGACTTGATGACTGCTATCAGAGATTATTAATAAACTCGTTTGCATGTGCATTTACAATATTTAATTGTATGCATAAAGTTGAACGACGATAATACAAATTAACTGTATGCTGTATATATATATTCCTGTTACAATCATTTTGCATGAAGTTGCACTCAGACGGCTGCTTAAGAAATGATGTACAGAGCACAACACAAACAACAGCTGGCTTGTCTCTTGATTGAAAGTTAACTTTGTGAAAACAAAGCATTGGGCCAGCGGCGGGTCACAACAATGTTGAAAACACCCAAACAAAACAGCAGGAAAACACAAAGTGGCCCAACGCTGCCACTATTGTCGGAAATGCTACCCTTTGTAGGCACAGACAACTGTGGGGAAGAGTTAACCTTTTGATAAACTGCTTCCAGTCCCAGCTGTATGCATTTTTCATCGAAATGTGTGAGTCAGAAAGAGAATAATTATCTTCTCTCGCTTCACGGAGAGACGTGGGGTTGCAGCCCCCAGTCTAGTCTTCATAAATGAACTAAGTCCTGGAATGGAGCAGCGCTGAGAGAGAAACTGATTTATGCTAATTCATAACCCAAAAACAAAGGAAATGTACAAACAATGAACAAACTTGTATCTGTAGCAATCACCCAGACCACCAAATGGAGCTCCTGTGTTTCTTTGACGCAGTGTTATTGTTGGTCTGAACATGGCTCAACAGTCCTTGCTCTACAAGAAATTCCTAATCAGTACAAGAACAAAAATGCACACATAGACACACAAGTTGAGCAGTGTCTGCCAAATGGAGCAAGGTCACCGATCCCTGCTTTAGAGTGGCCACGATCACCACTGGAGGAGACACAATCTACAACCACCCTGGCATAGACACACATGCACACGGAAAAAAATTAAAAACAGAGCACCCAGCCCAACAGAGCTTAAGACCTTTATCTGACAGCATCAGCTAACACCAGATCCACACATAGTCCTGCCCTGACCTTGCAGCACTTCAAGACTAATCAAAATTGTAGCTGGGATCAGAGGTGTGGGTACAACAGGCAGAGAGAGAGTCATTCATATTGTGCATGTGTGTGTGCGTTCCCCTATGTGTGAGCATGTGGTGGGGTGGACGAGCTTGAGGGAGGGGAGGTCAGGGGAGGCTCTCACCCTCTCAATCCTCCACTATTGACTTGTGAGCACAGAGACGGTGCCGAGCGGTCAACGGCAAATAGAATAAACTGATCAATAACCTTGCACTTGTCAGGAGGGACGAAGGCACCTTTAAAACACAACAACAACACAGCAGCCCAACTTGAACTATGCAGTGAGAGAACATTGATCAAATCATGTCGAGACCTGCTAGCCCGTTCACCCAGTTTTGTCCTCCATTCATGACGTGTGAGGAGCGCTACTTCTCAAAAACACTGAGGGATAGTGCTTAGAGAGAGGGGCGGGGGGGCGGCGAGAGAAGGTGTCACTGCATTTCAACAGTAAGAAGCCATAACTAAGTAGCAAATTAAAACATTTAAGAGAGATAACAGACACATTAGGCAAAAATGGCTTATCCTCAGCCTTCAAACAGCATATAATTAAAGAATGTGATTGAGTATGTGTTTGTATGGGGTTGGCTGCTTGTTAAGGCAGGTGATGGAGAAAAGAGAAAGAGAGAGGCGAGAGGTAAAAAAGTCAGCAGGATAGGGAGACTGAGGCAGGGGAAGGAAGAAAGAAAAGGAGAAAAACTACCCTCTGTCATAATTTAAACGAGCCGTAGTCTCCCAACGCTCTGTTTACAATGTATAATTTATGCCTTCCAGTTCAAACACAGCTTTATCTGCACTCAGCTGCTAAGTGATATGATTTCACTTTTTATAGCAGTCCCCCCCACCAGTCGTCCAATCCACTACCACCCTCAGTCCCTCTGTAATGCAGGCTTGTGTGATTTTGCACGCCTCATGCACTGACTTTCAACTGTACAGCCCCCGAGGGCTAAAGTAGCATATTAAACCCCTCCCTAACCCCATCCTCTTCCCTCCCTTAAGCAAAACCGCGGCCCTAGACACACACTTAAGCACATGCGTTCTTGCGTGCGTGTGCACACATCCACATTCATGCACACCATGCGAAAAGAGAGGGCTGCCTCATATTTTACAGCAGTTAAGTTTCTTTCTGTATTTATTGCTGTATTGGTGAGCGGTAATGTCCCATTTCACAGCAGTATACTCTAACCTATGATCAGAGCCTTTCTGATGACCCCATGGCTCTGACTGAGTTGCACTAATACACCACTTAGGTTACTCTGGTTTAATGGCACTTTTCATCTACCACCTCCGCATTTTCCCCGCGGTGCACACACATACATTATAGACATTACAGATATACAGTATATATATATATTTATATACACACAGTATATACAGTATTTATTTATATACAGTATATTGTATTGAACATCATACTGGGGGTGGACATTCTGTGTAATGTTTGGTGTCCTAATACACAAAGTGGTTGTCAAGGGTTACACCCTATAATAAAGGCTTAATGGGTTTTGACAGTTTTTCACCATAATGATCAGTGCAGTGATTGCATCATGGGTCAACAATTCAACCAATGAAGGCATAAACTGTGGGAGCATGAGCACGGACATTATTTCAGTAGTAATTAGTACAATCAGTAATTTTGGCGAGTTACAAATGATCAAATCCAAGTATTTTGATTTTAAAAAACAAACCAAAAAACCTTCTTTTGTCAAATGTGATACTTTTGTTTGCTCATATGCTAGTGTATACTGTGTATATATATTTATATACTACTATAACTAATAAACACTATGAACCCTGGTCTACTCTCATTACAAAATCATGTTACAAATCAATTGATCTGACTTCTGCAAAGTATTACTCTTCTGCTTTTTTTCTCCAAACCCCTCTCTTCCACTTTCCCACCATTTGCACCCTCTCCCATTTCCCTTCTCCATTCCACTAGCATCACTCTTTTTCTTATTTTCTGCCATCTCCCTCTCTCTTCTTTCCCAGCTATCTGCCTACATAGTATTTGCGCTAGCAGAATATTCCCACTTCGTCTCAAGGGGGAACTGCGTTTTTTTTCTGCTCCACTCATCTATAGTTCGTCTCTTGTATGTTTTCCTTGCTGGCAAAGCTTCCTCTTCCTGCATGCAGCAGGGAGTGTGCTTCGTCTGCTGCTGTCCCATAAGGGACCCTACAGTGCGATGTTACAATCTCCACATCCAGAGGGATCCTCTCTCTATCTCCCTCTCTCTGTCTGCTCTTTTCTCTTTCTCTACAAGCCTTATTTTTTTCCGGTCTCTGACTACTTTATTCTCTTATCCCTCTCTTACTTTCTTATCTGACTCCAACGCTTTGACACTTTCCACCTTATGCACTCTCTCCCACTCCCACTTTCTCTCCCTCTCTACCCCAACTGACACTCACACACTTAAAATTACTCCTTTTTCCGGTATTCTTTTCTGACATTGGCTGATCTAGTCTAGTCAAAGAGTTTAGACATGCAAATCCTGGACAGTTTGCCAAAAAATACAAAAAAAGGATTCAAATTTACACTTAACTGTAGCCTGGTTGACACCAGACCCTTCTCAGTAACTAAGAGTGGGTCTGGGTTTATTCACAGCTCATTTCCAAAGGGGCGTCACAGACGAACGCCACTCAAATGTCTCTGGGCGCAATTGGATAGTCGTTCAACCAATCAGACCAATGATCCTGGTGACGTAGCAGCGACAGCGGCATCAACGGGTTGTGCACTTCGGCAGAGAATTTTTAATAGATTGGCCCTGGCTTCAGTGGCCGTCATGTTGAATGTAAAAGGTTGTGATTGGTGCCTCGATTTGAAAGAAATGGAAATTAGTTTGAATGGTCTCTTGGCCAGACTAACTTGCAGAGCAAATCTCAAATTTTCTGGAAGTTCGTCAGGGTTTTCCCAGGCTAACTTAAATGAGGTATAAAATGGAAGTCTTTTAAAAATCTGGTTGCAAGCTTTATTGTCTACTTAATCCATCTTCAAATATTACACTCTTTGGGGCTCCTTTACTTCTAATGGAGCAATGCTTGTGGCCTGGAGCACAGTAAAGTCCGGAGCTCCACAAGTCCACAAACCCCCTTTCGCTAACATACTGAAGAAAGCCTTTAGTCTTCAGTCTCCGGGGCCGTGTGTGTGCTGCTGTTACTGGCAAGCCAACCAACCAGGGATCCCCACCATATGGCTAAGGGCTTTCCTGATCCAGTATCCCTGTAGGGTCCCACTATGATAGGAAACCCCATAGATCCTGAACTGGTCACCATGCCCTAGAACAGGGGTTCTCAACCTTTTGCAAGCTGGGCCCCCCCAAAGCTGGTTCATTGC
>NC_045737.1:26540713-26549690 GCF_008692095.1 Etheostoma spectabile | reverse complement strand
AGTTGGGGCCCTAGTGCCCTACGCCCCACACACCACGAACGATAGATAGATAGTAGATAGATAGATAGATGATAGATAGATAGGCAGGCTATATTTTTAGGCCCAAATTATTATTATTAATATCATTATCCATCAGTAGCGGTAGGTATGCCTATTATCAACTAGGCTATTTTTATAATTGGCAGTAGTACAGTGAGCTTGCAAATATATTATTATAGTAGTATTATTGTTAGTATTATTAGTTATTATGAGTAGTATTAGGCCTATCATCATTACTAGGCTATTACTATATATTTATTGAGGTTCATGCTTTATTGTTGTTATTAGTTTTTATTATATATATTATTATTATCATCTCATAATCAGGAGGCCTATTATCATTACTGGGCTATTGCATAATGGGAATTGGCACCAGACCCTGATATTAATTTATGCTTATTATTGTTATTACACTAGGTCTAATAGGCATCATCTGCATTTTTTAAAGAAGCTTGCAGGTTGGTGATATTAATGTGAGACCTGAGCCTGCTTTGCCTTGCAAAGATCCTCAATTTGGCTCAATGTTGATAAACATAGCCTCAAATATCCTCGATTTGTGCACGATTACGGTATTTAGTTTTGAGTGCGTCATTTTTGAGAATCCTGCCTCACCACATATGTTGACGCGAAGGAATATGAAGGTAAATTGGTGCCAAAGTGAGAGCACGTAGATGCGATGGAGCACTTGTAGAATATAATTTGAGAGCTTGTGAAAAAATCTGGAGCCCTGTTTTTTTTCACTTGAGTCACTTTTTCAGTACAACCAAACATCAGTGATTCCAACCTCTGGAATCTGTCGCTGCAGCGTGCTCTTCCATCACACAGCGCGCGAGTCTGCGCTCTCCAGTTCTGCAACACTTCTAGCGATACATTTGGTGCAAAACTAATTTGTACTGTGGACTTAGTCTGTGGAGCTCTGAGCCAGCAGGACGTTAGCTAGCTAGCTTTGGCATACTTGCATCTAGCCCGCTTTTTTAAATACTGTAATACCTTTTAATCATCTCAACACTTATAACAGTCAAATGAAACATGGCGGTGAGCTCCAGGGTCCTGCAGCCGCGACGGACCGCAGTGCAGTGGGGCTCGGCCAGCGTGGAAACACCGCTAGAAAGTTCCGCTGCCGAGCTCGCGTGATCTGATCTCCAGCGGGACACGGAGAGCTCCAGACCGGTAGGCACGGCAGAGTAGCCCCCCCCCCCTCCCTCGCGGAGCCCACCGCCAGTGTTGGTTGATAGCAAGCTAGCGTTAGCTGACTACCAACAAGCACACTTAAAATAAATAAATTAATTAAAGTCAGGCGTTTACACACTGATGGCGGTCCGTCCGTGGCGCAGGACCTGGAGCTCACCAGCAGTGTTTCAGTTTGACTGTTAAGTGTTAGGATAACTAAAATGTATTATTATAAGCGGGTTAGTTCGCTAAATGCAATCCACCACACTGGCGGTGGGAGGCTGTGCGCTGCTACGGGTCTGGAGCTCTCCGTGTCCCGCTGGAGATCAGATCAGGTGGAGGTCGGCAGCAGAGCTTTCTAGCGGTGTTTCCACGTTGGCCGCGCCCACTGACGGCGGTCCGTCTGCGGCTGCAGGACTGGTGCTCACCGCCAGTGTTTCAGTGGACTGTTAAAAAGTGTTGAGATAATTAAAAGGTTTTGTATTTAGAAGCGTGCGGTGCTAGTTAGCTAACGCTAGTTTCATGCTACTAAATAAGCCGGACAGAGTTGTCCTCATAGGTGATAGAACACCTGCTGTCCCCGGCCGTCCTGTTGACTCAGAGCTCCACAGACTAAGTCCACAGGTCAAATTGTTTTGCACCAAATGTATCGCTAGAAGTGTTGCAAAACTGGGAGAGCGCAGACTGCGCGTGTGGTGATGGAGAGAGCACGCTGCAGCGACAGATTCCAGAGGTTGGAATCACTGAGTTGTGGTTGTACTGGAAAAGTGACTCAAGTGAAAAAAAACACGTACAGAATTTTTCACAAGCTCTAAATCTATTCTACAAGTGCTCACATCGCATCTACGCGCTCTCACTTTGCACCAAATTTACCTTCATAAGAGGGGCTCATGGCAGCTCCCGTGGGTGAGCACAGTTTTTTCCCCCTCCCATCCTGAGTCACTTGCGCCCCCGGGAGAGAGTCCGCGCCCCACCGGTTGAGAACCACTGCCCTAGAACACACTCAGCGGTAAAAAAAACAATATCCGACCGCACACTCAAGCAACTGGACATGCACTGCAGATGTGGATATGTGCATTAACAAGAAGGCTCTCTTTCTCAAAAAGTTCACAAACTCTTGTATTGATCAACAGGGAGTAGGCTACTAACGTTAGTGTTAAATAAATGGAGCTAACCAAAATGGCAGTTTAAATTAAACTTACTTCCCTTTCCTTAACCAAACCAACCATTCTGCCAAAAGAGAACCACCAACAGGAATGAGCCGGACAATTAAAAATGGCACACTATGCAACCCTGCAGTGCAATGTTCACAGAGAAGTATCTGAGATGCATATAATCATGACTTTTAAACTCCAGCTGAACAGAAATTCCCTCTGGGATTTCATGTTTATGCATGCACATAGGTTTTAATTTTTTTTGTTCTAATGATAAAATTAAAAGACAATAAAATGGGTAAAAGAAACATTTACATGATTACAATATAGTATAAATAAATCCACTATATAAAGCTGGGGGAGAGAGAAATGGCCGGTGCTTGGATCACGATTAAAATGTGGTGGTTTAATCCCCTGTATTTTTATTAATTTATTAATTAATTAATTATTAATTCCCTGTAACAAGAATGTCATCACTTAGACATGATGGGAACTTAAACTCAGAGCTGCAGATGGGAACACAGCGTGATTAGCCACTCACACAACATGCCAAACATACATTACAGGGAAATACTGAATGTACTTGGGCTTATAAATAAGTAAATCAGTTTACAGAAAAGTTGAGGGAGATCTTCCGTTTGTAGAAATGCAGAGGTTCGGTTTGACTAGAAAAGATGAGGCGCTGTGTGGGTGAGATCCCTTGACCTGCCATCTATGGGCAGGGTCTCCGGTACATGGAGGCTCTAATCCACTTCAATATTTCATTTCATTCAACTGAACTTTTTTTCTTTTCTAAAGGTTCAATTAGCAATGTGATATGGGGCGGGGGAACGTATGTGTGTTGGTGCGGGCCAAGTGGTATGTGTGTGCATGTGTATCTCTGTTCTTTTCCACGTGCATTTTGTGACCTGTCTTGCTGAAGTGATAGATAAAGGAGAGAGAAGAGAGCGAGCGAGGTCTTTTCAGCATGCATTTGGCATTTCTGTGAAAGAGAGACGTGTTAAACTGAAACACAAAGAATGGGATGGGTTAAAGCTAATTCACCTCTCTAAATATTGCTCTGGCTGAGGATGACACATTTGTCCATGGTGTTCTCACGTGGCCAGAGATGAGCTGGGACACACAAATGTTAGAACCTGATGCCAGTGTGACCGAGAGCAATCACAAGGTGAAGAGGAAGCTGACTGTCTGTCGGCACAAAAGCAGACTTTGACAGTCTAGTGTAACAATCCCTCAGTGTAAATGTGAGCACAGAGGGCAGACAGTATTAGTATGTTGGGTACACACACTGTTGCAGGCATTTGCAGACATACATACATTCACACACCTGACACACTATCTATTGAGCGATTGATACAGGGAGTTTGTTGTGGTGGAACTTGAACCTGTCGGTGCCCCAGGGCCCAGGCAGAAGTGTTGGCGTGTAGCACACACGCAGCACGCACGCACGCACACACACACACACACACACACACACACACACACACACACACACACAACACCCAAACACAACACACACACACACACACACACAACACACACACACACACACACAGATAGTAAGAACACCTGGACACCTGGCGTGGACTGCACAGTACTGCAGACTCACAGGAGCTGTCACACACTCCAGGTGAAAGTGGACCCTAGAGCTGAGAGGGGCACACCTGTGCCACGGGAGGCCCCCTGTCTGTCAAGGACCCTCTCATAAAACACTCTGTTCGTGACAAAGTGTAGGCGTTTAATTGGCATTAAACTCGCACACTGCTAATAAGGGTACCAATAACTTCTCTCTAGAAACATCTAAACAAAGGGACAAAAGAGGCTGAAGAGGCAAAGAGGGTTACAGTATAGAGGAAGTAAATTTAGCATCATGTTCTGAATAATGCTGCACAATTGTGTGTGCAAACTAGTTGTCTGGCCACTAACTGTCAGGCGGTGGCCACAGCTTTGGTAAATTTCTAAGTAAGTGTGTCTTCGCAGGGCGGTACGAGGAGCAGTTTGCACTTTCGCTGTCTAAGCAATCATCAAAGCCAATCAAGTATGCTCGGGAGCCAAAGTTCCCTGGTTTCTCGCTCGGCCCTTGGCTTGGGGGAGAGTATGTGTGTTTCAAGGGATCAGGCTTGTTTGATCATTGCCCAGTATTGTTTGTCCAGCCATTAAAGGGCACTTTTATTGTGGTGTAATGAACAATGAGAGAGAGCAAGAAAGATAGGGGAGAAGACAGGAAGAGAAGCAGACAGACAAAATGCCTGAGATACGCTAAGTCACAGAGAGAAGAGTGGGGCAGAAGAGGATATATATTGAGGGACTTTGAAACACAGCCACAACAAGCGACAAGAACAATGCAACAACAGAATTGTGAAGCTACAAACCCAGGTGGGAAGTCCAGATAGATGGGGGTTGGGGGAAGGGACAAGGGAGGGCAGTGGGCTTTGGGTCCTGTCTGCCCGACTGCGAATGCTGGCACACCCTGCATGCTGCTGGCTAAAAAAGAGCACCACGGGGGGCGGGTGGGGCAGGAGAAACGGACACAGAGTCGGCATTACCCAGATAATCTCATTAGGGAGGCAGCCCTGCCAAGCTGCCAGGGGTCAGCCAGAGTGCCACGTCACTCATCGACCTTTGGCACTCCCTGTGACCTGCAGGCAGGTTGGGCTAAGACTTATGGCAGCCAGGGTGACGGGCGATAAGGCAGGATTGGTGGTGAAGGTGGTAGCAGGCAGTATTGTTAAAGAGGGGTACACGCGATCGGAGGAGTTTAAAGTAGTGAAGCTTAGAGACTGGGAGTGTCTGCATGCAGGTACTTTCAGATAGAGATAGTGGATAAAAGAAAAACGAGAATGACAAAGCAAAACAGATAAAAACAAATGAGGAGAGAGAGAGAGAGCTAAAGATAGAGTAAGAGCAAGAGAGGGAAGAAAGATGAGAAAGGAGTAGAAAGAAGGATAAGCAGACTTCCTCCTCTGCAGATTGGTTTAAGTACTTACAGTGGATTGCCTCAGGGTTCTATAGTTAAAAGGGCCACTGCCATCCAACAGGGTCATGTAGTGTGATGTGCCTCTCATAAAAAGAAGATGTTTGTCACTGATATCTCTCACACACACACACACACACACCACAAACACACAACACACACTCACCTCACAGGGACACAGGGACAAATTCACCATGACACAACAGTCAAAATCTCATAAGAGCAAAAACATGAGAAGCCAACAGATGGTCATAAACCTTAGCAGTTTTTTGCCATGGAGCAGACCCTTACTACCTTCCTTATCTCTTCCTCTCGTTCCCTCTCACTGTGAAAACGATGAGGAGGGATATGATGACACTTCAGCTTTAGCTCCCTGTGCTGGGTTGCATTAAGCGACACAAAGCTGAAAAGGTAGGGTTTACAGCCACGTCAGTTCTGTCAGCACCTGGCTGCATGCTGCTCCAGACAGGGTCAGGCATGTAACTAACCTTACCTGCCCAGCCGGCCGACGTCACCAGCTCCACAGAGGAATTTAGTGCTCTCATCATCTGAATTGGGGAATCAAATATAATCAACAATTTATCTTAGATGAGCCTAGATATACATGTTATCAAGGAAATAAATACACAGCACATGCCAGTATAATAACATGCTAACTTACATTCTTGTAAGTCTTACAAGCCTTCCACACCCCACGCTTGACTTTAATATTCAGAGCAAATATGAACTGTTCGCCCCTTTTACTCTACATACTCATATAGATCAGCACTTATTCCTGATCTCACATGACCTCTGAGAGTCAGCATAGAATAAGCAGGATGAGGGCCATGAAGTCCAGAATAGCATGAACGTAGCACGCAGTAATATGGACGGAGCCCAGTGGTTTAAAACCTAAATCTCATTATTTGAACTCTGATACTGACGAAATACACTGGCTGGGGGCACACAGAAAGGGAAAGAGGAAGAAGACGAGGGCAACATGGAAGCAGAGGTTGTCTAACGCTGCTGGTTTGTGTTTGTGATGACTAAACAGAGACTTAGTTTTTGGCTAGACTAGCCACCAGCTAGTGCCAGTTGACATATAGCGGTTTTAAAAAACTGAGTCAAAAGGAAACTAACCCAATCGCCTTTTCTGCTCGGGGACACATTTTGGGAGCTGTTAGCCCAGCTTTGTAACATTCAAGATAGGTAGCTGGCTGATGGGTTAGGTGACTATCCTGATAGTGTTTGACTGAGTGAGTGCAGCCTGTGGACTCCTGGCTAGCGACTGCTGGCTGGCTGCCTATGGGTGGCTTTGGTGTGCAGGCTGCTGTCTGGATAATAGCAGAGAGTTTATGTTATTGTTGAGCTCTACTCGGCCGTGGGTGTGTTTAGACGTGCCCTGTAAACTGTGCATAGAGCATCCACTGCAAATTGAGGCCCTCATCCAAAAACCCTCCTAAAATAGGCAGAGATGGAGTTGGGTAAAGGGGAGCCAGTAACTATGAGGAGAAAGCTCGAGGGAAAGGTTGAGAGTTCACAGCTGGTTCAAGCGGGCCATGCACTGCATTGGGCCCCGGGCCAAGACGGAGATCGGGATAAGCGCCTGATGGTTCCACTGTGAAATGGGATCAGAGGAGAGACAGAGGAGGATAGTAGGATGGAGGGAGGGCTTAGGAAGAGGGAGGGGGAGGGGGTAACTGTATGAATAGGTAGAGTTGGCGTGAGATTTGAAATGTTAACAGCTGGTGTGAGGATATGCTGGGGGAGCGAGGCAGTGATGAATCGCAGCGTACAGGGACCATGTTCGGGAAAGAAATTCTTCATCCACATATAAGATTGCTGGATCAGTGCCATTTGATAGATTCCTAAATAACCACATCCTATGCCAGAGGAATGATCTCATAGCATCAAAGTAAGGGATAAAAATGAATCCATTGGACAAACCACATGATGTGGACTCTAGTTCTGTTGTATAATGATTACAAAATAATGAAAGTAACAGGTGTTGGTGTATAGCGCCAAAGTGCCTGAGGGCACTATTCACAGGAGGTGCCAGCGTTCTAACTAAAGGATGATCAAAACTAACCTTACAGTCCTCAGTGTAAATACTCTACAGTTTGACTAAGTGGGAGTGCCCTTATCCTCTCAGCAGGGGAGAGAAAGAAAAGAGGGGTGTGGGAGATAAAAAAAAGGTCTTTAGGAAGCCAGGCTCTCCTGACTAATTTTGGAGGGTGAAAAGTACGAGTTCAGATTTGTGGCAGAGCGTGATTGCAATAAAAGTGCATGCTCCACTTCAGCAAATATTACAAGAATTGGAGGTACATGTCATTGCTGGGTGGGCATGGGGTTATCATTAGCTACTAGAACTGACACTTTTAGGGACACGGTCAGCTAAAAAATACTAATGACTGGAAAAAATGTTTTTTAAGCATTGAAAGGAACTGCATACTCAGCATGGCTGTTTGCAAAAGAGTCTGACGACATCATGAAAAATGTTGAACATAAACCTGTCGCAAGACACATATTTTATAACCTCTAGAGAACGACGCTGTCTTATTACCTATCTTGTAGTGTGTTTCCATGAAGAGAGTGAGTGCTCGTGACATAGTGTACGTGTACCAGGTGTGTATGTTTCAACGGCTCTTTCCGTGCCTACATTGTGAGGAACTCATTACCAGGAAAACAATGATGACATTGGTTTATAGCGGATGGCTTCATCACAACTAGACCTTTCTCTGTCCTCTCTAATTTCAGGCTAAGCACAGACACCATAACATTGGAACACAGACAAAAACAACAAATCAATACAAAAGGCACATAATCCTTATGAGCGTGATAAAACACAGCTGAAAATGTGTAAAAGCTTATGTGGATGTATCTGTGAGTGTGTTTGTGTCGAGAGACGCAGGCGATACAAAGTGTCTATGAACTAGCACAAGGAGCAGATGTGCCTTTGCTTGTGTGTAAGCATATTTATGTGATTGTGTATTTATCTAAGCATGCATTATGTATTTTGTGCTTGGGGGGGACCTTTGTGGGTGTTGTGTGAGTGAGCAGGTGGTTGCAGGAGGGTGTTGATGAAGTATCAGAGTTAGCAGAGCCAGGCAGATGGAATGTGAGGGAGGACTGGGGGGTCAAAAGGCAGAAAAGAGGATGCTGTCTTCTGAAATGTCCACAAACACAACAAACATCCTCACACACACCTCTCTCTCTGTCAGGGCCTGCTCCTACGTATGGGTGGCACGCAGCGTGCTTAAAGCAGAACTACAAGGCACAACACTATCTGCTGGGGAATTATCTACCTCTACTACACTCTCTCCTCTTGAACATCTCTCTCTGCCTCGCTTCTCTGCTCCTCACTCTCTTCCCTAACTCTGGTCTACAGAAACCTAAAAGAACTTTGCTTGCACAGCCTTCACAAAAGTGACTCTTCCTCTCTCTCTCTCTCTCCTGCTCTCGCTATCATAGCCAAAGAGCGAAGAGATGGCCATGCTCGAAAGTGATTGCGGTAGGTATGCCTATTATCATTACTAGGCTATTTTTATAATTGGCAGTAGTACCAGTGAGCTTGCAAATATTATTATTATTAGTAGTATTATTGTTAGTATTATTAGTATTATTATGAGTAGTATTAGGCCTATCATCATTACTAGGCTAT
>NC_045737.1:26536753-26540688 GCF_008692095.1 Etheostoma spectabile | reverse complement strand
TAATATATGTTCTAGGAGGTTACATGCTTTATTGTGTTATTATTGTTTTATTATATTATTATTATTATATCATCATCATCATCAGTACGCTATATCATTACTGGGCTATTGCTATAATGGGATTGGCACCAGACCTCTGATATAATTTATGCTTTATATGTTATTATCACTAGGTCTAATAGGCATCATCTGCATTTTTTAAAGAAGCTTGCAGGTTGGTGATATTAATGTGAGACCTGAGCCTGCTTTGCCTTGCAAAGATCCTCAATTCTTGGCTCAAGTTGATAAACATAGCCTCAAACATCCTCGATTTGTGCACGATTACGGATTTAGTTTTGAGTGCAGTCATTTTTGAGAATCCTGCCTCACACAAATATGTTGACGCGAAAGGAATATGAAGGTAAATTGGTGCAAAAGTGAGAGCACGTAGATGCGATGTGAGCACTTGTAGAATATAATTTGAGAGCTTGTGAAAAAAATCGGAGCCCTGTTTTTTTTCACTTGAGTCACTTTTTCAGTACAACCACAATCAGTGATTCCAACCTCTGGATCTGTCGCTGCAGCGTGCTCTCCATCACACAGCGGCGAGTCTGCGCTCTCCAGTCTGCAACACTTCTAGCGATACATTTGGTGCAAAACTAATTTGTACCTGTGGACTTAGTCTGTGGAGCTCTGAGCCAGCAGGACGTGTAGCTAGCTAGCTTTGGCTAACTTGCATCTAGCCCGCTTTTTTAAATACTGTAAATACCTTTTAATCATCTCAAAACTTATAACAGTCCAATGAAACACTGGCGGTGGCTCCAGGGTCCTGCAGCGCAGACGGGCCGCAGTCAGTGGGGCTCGGCCAGCGTGGAAACACCGCTAGAAAGTCCGCTGCGAGGCTCGACGTGATTGATCTCCAGCGGGACACGGAGAGCTCCAGACCCGGTAGCAGCGGCAGAGGAGCCCCCCCCCCCCTCCCTCGCGGAGCCCACCGCCAGTGTTGGTTGAATAGCAAGCTAGCGTTAGCTGACTAACCAACAAGCACACTTACAAATAAATAAAATTTAATTTAAAGTCAGGGTTATACACACTGATGGCGGTCCGTCCGTGGCTGCAGGACCGGAGCTCACACCAGCAGTGGTTCAGTTTGACTGTTTTAAAGTGTTAGGATAACAAAATGTATTTATTTATAAGGGGGTTAGTTCGCTAAATGCAATTCCACCAACACTGGCGGTGGGAGGCTGTGGCCGCTGCTACCGGTTGGGAGCTCCGGGGTCCCGCTGGAGATAGATCAGGTGGAGGTCGCACGCAGCAGAGCTTTCTAGCGGTGTTTCCAAGTGGCCGAGCCCCACTGACGGCGGTCGTCTGCGGCTGCAGGACCTGGTGCTCACCGCCAGTGTTTCAGCTGGACTGTAAAAAGTGTTGAGATAATTAAAAGGTATTGTATTTAGAAGCGTGTGGCTGCTAGTTAGCTAACGCTAGAGTCATGTACCTAAATAACGGGCAGAGTTGTCCCTCATCAGGTGATAGAAACCCTGCTGTCCCCGGCCGTCCTGTTGACTCAGAGCTCCACAGACTAAGTCCACAGGTACAAATTAGTTTGCACCAAATGTATCGCTAGAAGTTGCAAAACTGGAGAGCGCAGACTCGCGCTGTGTGATGGGGAGAGCACGCTGCAGCGACAGATTCCAGAGGTTGGAATCACTGAGTTGTGGTGTACTGGAAAAGTGACTCAAGTGAAAAAAAAAACGTACAGAATTTTTCACAACCTCAAATCCTATTCTACAAGTGTCACATCGCATCTACGCTCTTCACTTTTGCACCAATTTACCTTCATAAGAGGGGCTCATGGCAGCTCCCGTGGTTGAGCACAGTTTTTTCCCCTCCCATCCGTAGTCTACTTGCGCCCCCCCGGGAGAGAGTCCGCGCCCCACCGGTTGAGAACCACTGCCCTAGAACACACTCACGGTTAAAAAACAAATATCCGACCGCACACTCAAGCAACTGGACATGCATGCAGATGTGGATATGGGCATTACCAAGAAGGCTCTCTTTCTCAAAAAGTCTCACAAACTCTGTTTGATACACAGGGAGTAGGGTACTAACGTTAGTGTTAAATAAATGGAGCTAACCAAAATGGACCGTTTAAATTAAACTTACTTCCCTTTCCTTAACCAAACCAACCATTCTGCCAAAGAGAACCACCAACAGGAAATGAGCCGGACAAAAAATGGCACACTATGCAAACCTGCAGTGCAAGTTCACAAGAAGTACTGAGATGCATATAATCAGACTTCTTAAACTCCAGCTGAACAGAAATCCCTCTGGGATTCTCATGTTAATGCTAGACATAGGTTTTAATATCTTTTTTGTTCTAATGATAAAATTAAAAGACAATAAAAATGGGTAAAAGAACATTTACATGGTACAATATAGTATAACTAAATCCATATTAAAGTGGGGAGAGAGAAATGGCAGTGTGCTGGATCACGATTAAAATGTGGTGTGTCTTAATCCCTGTATTTTTATTAATTTATTAATAATTAAATTTATTAATTTCCCTGTAAACAAGAATGTCATCACTTAGCATTGAGTTGGGAACTTAAAACTCAGAGCTGCAGATGGGAACACAGCTTGGATTAGCCACTCACACCAAACCTGCCAATACATACATTTACAGGGAAAATACTGAAGACTTGGGGGAATTATAAATAAGTAAATCAAGTTTACAGAAAAGTTGAGGGAGATTTCAGTTTGTAGAAATGCAGAGCTTCGGTTTGACTAGAAAAGATGAGGCGCTGTGTGGGTGAGATTCCCTGACTGCATCTATGGCAGGGTCTCGGTACATGGAGGCCTCTAAATCCTCAATATTTCATTTCATTCAACTGAACTTTTTTTCTTTTCTAAAGGTTCATATAGCAATGTGGATGGGGGGGGGGGACAGTTATGTGTGTTTGTGCGGGCCAAGTGGTATGTGTGGCATGTGTTCTCTGTTCTTTTCCACGTGCATTTTGTGACTCTGTCTTTGCTGAAGTGATAGATAAAGAGAGAAAGAGAGCGAGCGAGGTCTTTTCAGCATGCATTTGGCATGTCTGTGAAAGAGAGACGTGTTAAACTGAAACACAAAGAATGGGATTCGGGTTAAAGTAATTCACCTCTCTAAATATTGCTCTTGGCTGAGGATGACACATTGTCCATGTGGTTCTCACGTGGCCAGAGATGAGCTGGGACACAAAATGTGTAGAACCTGTGCCAGTGTGACCGAGAGCAATCACAAGGTGAAGAGGAAGCTGACGTCTGTCGGCACAAAAGCAGACTTTGACACGTCTAGTAACCACACTCTCAGTGTAAATGATGAGCACAGAGGGAGACAGTATTAGTATGTTGGCTACACACACTGTTGCAAGGCATTTGCAGCATACATACATTCAACACACTGCACACACATATCTATTGAGCGATTGTACAGGATGTTGTGGGGTGGAACTTGAACCTGTCGGTGCCCCAGGGCCACAGGCAAGAGGTGTTGGCGTGTACGCACACACGCACGCACGCAGCACGCCAACACACCCACACACACACACACACACACACACACACACACACACACACACACCCACACACACACACACACACACACACAACAACACACCACACAACACACACACAGATAGTAAGAACACCTGGACACCTGGGCGGATGCACAGTACTGCAGACTCACAGGAGCTGTCACACACTCCAGGATGAAAGTGACCCTAGAGCTGAGAGGGGCACCACTGTGCCACGGGAGGCCCCCCTGTCTGTCAAGGACCCTCTCATAACACTTGTAGAATATAATTTGAGAGCTTGTGAAAAAAATCTGGAGCCCTGTTTTTTTTCACTTGAGTCACTTTTTCAGTACAACCACAACTCAGTGATTCCAACCTCTGGAATCTGTCGCTGCAGCGTGCTCT
>NC_045737.1:26534253-26536728 GCF_008692095.1 Etheostoma spectabile | reverse complement strand
CTCATCACACGCGGCGAGTCTGCGCTCTCCGTTTTGCAACACTTCTAGCGATACATTTGGTGCAAACTAATTTGTACCTGTGGACTTAGTCTGTGGAGCTCTGAGTCACCGGACGGCCGGGACAGGCAGGGTTTCTATCACCTATGAGGCACTCTGTCCGCTTTATTTATGTACAGAAGCTAGCGTTAGCTACTAGCAGCCACACGCCTTCTAAATACAATACCTTTTAATTATCTCACACACTTTAACAGTCCAGCTGAAACACTGGCGGTAGCACCAGTCCTGCAGCCGCAGACGGACCGCCGTCAGTGGGGCTCGGCCACTTGGAAACACCGCTAGAAAGCCTCTGCTGCCGACCTCCACCTGATCTGATCTCCAGCGGCCACGGAGAGCTCCGACCCGTAGCAGCGGCACAGCCTCCCACCGCCAGTGTTGGTGGAATTGCATTTAGCGAACTACCCCCGCTTATAATATACATTTAGTTATCCTAACACTTTTAACAGTCACTGAAACACTGCTGGTGAGCTCCAGGTCCTGCAGCACGACGACCGCCATCAGTGTGTATAACGCCTGACTTTTAAATTAAATTTTATTATTTGTAAGTGTGCTTGTGGTTAGTCAGCTAACGCTAGCTTGCTATTCAACCAACACTGGCGGTGGGCTCCGCGAGGGAGGGGGGGGGCTACTCTGCCGCTGCTACCGGGTCTGGAGCTCTCCGTGTCCCGCTGGAGATCAGA
Source organism: Etheostoma spectabile (assembly GCF_008692095.1). NCBI lineage: Eukaryota > Metazoa > Chordata > Actinopteri > Perciformes > Percidae > Etheostoma > Etheostoma spectabile. Next base: position 26,535,991 of record NC_045737.1, on the reverse strand, counting down.
TCACGTCGAGCTCGGCAGCGGAACTTTCTAGCGGTGTTTCCACGCTGGCCGAGCCCCACTGACTGCGGTCCGTCTGCGGCTGCAGGACCCTGGAGCTCACCGCCAGTGTTTCAGTTGGACTGTTATAAGTGTTGAGATGATTAAAAGGTATTTACAGTATTTAAAAAAGCGGGCTAGATGCAAGTTAGCCAAAGCTAGCTAGCTAACGTCCTGCTGGCTCAGAGCTCCACAGACTAAGTCCACAGGTACAAATTAGTTTTGCACCAAATGTATCGCTAGAAGTGTTGCAGAACTGGAGAGCGCAGACTCGCCGCTGTGTGATGGAGAGAGCACGCTGCAGCGACAGATTCCAGAGGTTGGAATCACTGAGTTGTGGTTGTACTGAAAAAGTGACTCAAGTGAAAAAAAACAGGGCTCCAGATTTTTTTCACAAGCTCTCAAATTATATTCTACAAGTGCTCACATCGCATCTACGTGCTCTCACTTTTGCACCAAATTTACCTTCATATTCCTTTCGCGTCAACATATTTGTGTGAGGCAGGATTCTCAAAAATGACTGCACTCAAAACTAAATACCGTAATCGTGCACAAATCGAGGATGATTTGAGGCTATGTTTATCAAACATTGAGCCAAGAATTGAGGATCTTTGCAAGGCAAAGCAGGCTCAGGTCTCACATTAATATCACCAACCTGCAAGCTTCTTTAAAAAATGCAGATGATGCCTATTAGACCTAGTGATAATAACAATAATAAAGCATAAATTAATATCAGAGGTCTGGTGCCAATTCCCATTATAGCAATAGCCCGTAATGATAATAGGCCTACTGATGATGATGATGATAATAATAATAATAATAATAAACAATAATAACAACAATAAGCATTAACCTCATATAAATATATAGTAATAGCTCTAGATGATAGGCCTAATACTACTCATAATCTCCTAATAATACAACAATAATCTACTACTAATAATATAATTTGCAAGCTCACTGTACTACTGCCAATTATAAAATAGCCTAGTATGATAATAGGCATACCTACCGCTACTGATGATGATAATGATATTAATATAATAATGTGGGCCTAAAAATAATAGCCTGCCTATCTATCTACTATCTATCTATCTATCTATCTATCTATCTATCGTTCTGTGGTGTGTGGGGCGTAGGGCACTAGGGCCCCAACTGCAATGAACCAGCTTTGGGGGGGCCCAGCTTGCAAAGGTTGAGAACCCCTGTTCTGGCATGTGACCAGTTCAGGATCTATGGGTTTCCTATCATAGTGGACCCACAGGGATACGGATCAGAAAGCCCTTAGCCATATGGTGGGGATCCCTGGTTGGTTGGCTTGCCAGTAACAGCACACACACGCCCCGGAGACTGAAGACTAAAGGCTTTCTTCAGTATGTTAGCGAAGGGGGTTTGTGACTTGTGGAGCTCCGGACTTTACTGTGCTCCAGCCACAAGCATTGCTCCATTGAAGTAAAGGAGCCCCAAAGAGTGTAATATTTGAAGATGGATTAAGTAGACAATAAAGCTTGCACCAATTTTTAAAAGACTTCCATTTTAACCTCATTTAAGTTAGCCTGGGAAAACCCTGACGAACAACGACTTAGTCTGTGGAGCTCTGAGCCAGCAGGACGTTAGCTAGCTAGCTTTGGCTAACTTGCATCTAGCCCGCTTTTTTAAATACTGTAAATACCTTTTAATCATCTCAACACTTATAACAGTC
>NC_045737.1:26496158-26534228 GCF_008692095.1 Etheostoma spectabile | reverse complement strand
AAAAACATATTATTAGCGAAGGGAGGAGAGAGGGAAGCACCATTTCTAGGATTTTTGAACAATGGGAATAGGGCCCGTCATACATTTTGAGGGTTTGAGTAAGGCTCTCTTGGTATTTGTTTTCCTCGACTTAACAACCAGCATCTCACACAGGCAATGAAATTGGAAATGATCAGAGATCCCGCAGGCAAAGGGGGGTTGAGGGTTAAATTAAGGTGGAATATGCATGGGGGGACACAGGTATGATGACCTCCCCCCCCCCCGATTGAAATTGATCAGAAAACGCTTCACCAAAAAAACCACCACACAGAGTACCCGTTGTTTTTGATCAATGTGCCTTTTGTGTCTGCCCACTGAAGCAATACAGTTATGCCTCTCTGAAATCGCAAGATACTTGATTTTGGAAATAATTTCCAACGCTGCAACAAAGTAAGCATTCATCCCACCCAAACCTATGTCTAGACGAATTCACTCCGTTTTTTGGACATTCTTTCTTTCTTCCTTTAATCGAAATTTGACACATTAAGCTGGCGGTGGATTTTGAGGCATAAGAGCCATTTGGGCTCAACCCTGGAATGACAGAAATAGGAAGTTTGTCATAATTTCCTAAGTAGAAAACAAGATATTTAACCGCAGCAGGGGATTTTACGAATTAAATATCTCCGCTTGGCTGTGATAAACGGTACAGGATGGGAGAGGCGCTCGCTCTGTTAGTAACATGAGCGGTCGTATAGTTAGCAAGTGCTGTGATATGAGAAGGTGGCTCTTGGCTCTGCAGAGCCTCATCTGCTGGGGTTTAATTAACAAGCGGCTCAAACGCTGTGAGAGCTCCATCAAACAGTCTCTCTCTCTCTCTCTTCTCGCTCTCTCTTCTCACATCACTAATCTTCTTCCGTCAGGGGCCGTGGGGTTCTCTCTCAAAACTTAGAAATTCTGGTTCACAAATCAACTTGTTACACAGTATGGCACCAGCTGATAGGTGTAACCACCTCGGAGAAGATTTGCCAAAATATAAATGACTTTTTCCTCTTTTTGCCTTAGCAGCTATTTACTCGCACTGCTACAAAGTTGTCACCAGACGTACACACAATGTACCTATTCTGTGGGGTTTGCTTCAAGGCTGGCTTGGTGCATGAAGACCTGGTGCTTTTTCTGAAGCTGGAGTGAGTGGAGTGATAGACAGATGACTATTTATATTCTGGTTAAAAAACCCAAAAAAATTTTTTTTTGGATGATATTGGTGTAATTTCTGCTTCCACAAATGTTTACTTTATGCACCTGTAACCGCAAAATGCTCTGAGCTGATCGTAAAGCAAATCAATGTGAGATATAGTCATTAGAAAAAGGCAAGTAGTGGAATTTAAGGGACATAGTTTACTCCATTCTTAAGATTTTGCATACAAAACTCGGAATAGGTTTATAAAGGATGACACAGTTAAAGGATGAACCAACCCAACAGTGTTTATAAAATGGGTAAATGAGCTCCACACAACAAACGACCATTAATACTCAGAATAATGATGGAGAATATAATAAGACACTCACAGGGGAAACTTTTTTTCTGATTAGGAGTAATGTTACTTTGACAATTTGAGTACATGTAGCTGACAATGACTCATGTACTGTACTTTATATTACATTTTGCATGCAGAACTTTCTAAGGGTGTGTTTTTTGTTGTACGTATTAGTACTTTTACGGAAGGATCTGCTACTTTCTCCACTACATGGAAAGGTTGTTACGGAAACGGTGACCCTCAGTTTTTATTTCTCAGGTAAATAGGGGCCAGGTTGAAATCCACTTTTAGAAATGGAAATGAAGGTGACTACACATGAAGGAAAATCAAAGCAAGGAATTACGGGTCCTTTAGGATGCACGAAACATAAAATAAAGATTGTGTGTGGAGACTGAGTAATGTTTTTTAACCATAGAGCGGTCACCGTGCAGCCATGTAAACCGCCAACAAAATCTTGATTTACCACAGTATAAGTAAGCACTGGGCTTTAGAGAGATGTGTTCTATGGTAAAAGAAGGCATATCCTTCTCTCTCTTTCTCTCTCTCTCTCTCCCTCTTCGCTCTCTCTCTGTTCTTAGCCTCTAGTAACCTTGGTGCTGGGCTCACCGTTGCCCGCGGGGGTAATTTGATAGCAAGGCAGGTCACGACAGGAGCTGTCCATGGTGGCGGCGGGGCAGGCGGGATGTTATCATCAAATTAGAAGGACAAGTTCAAATCGATTGCCACCCCCGGAGTGTCTAGAGACCGCACGCCGTCGGAGGTTAAAGTCCTAACAAGTCACCCCCTGACAGGTCAACACCTCAACACAAACACACAGCATGATGCTGCAGCCTACAGGGTCAGCAGCGCTGTGTGGCGAGCTAAGCACCAATCCCAGGAGATCTAAGTGAAATATAGCGTAGGTCCATGTTATTCAGCGGCACTGAGGCTGGTGTCGTGCTTTTATAAAGGATTTTTTTCTAAGTAGAATTGAAAGAGTTCTTGTGCTAATTCTTTTTTTCTTTTTACGGTCTTTAGGTATCAGGTTTGTGATGAATGTCAAAGACCACCTGCAGACCCACTATCATTTGCACCACCAGACACCACAGACACACAGACACCACAGGCACCACCACACACACACACACACCACACACACCCACAAACACACACACACACATACACAAATCGACGTTTGTATTAATACAATCCAGGCACATCAGGAAGGGTCGAAAAGTTTAGGTAAAAACAGGACTTTTGGTTATGTTAAACTGCTGTGCAAAAGTATAATTTATACTACATATAGTCATGACCAAAGGTTGCACGGTCAGTAGCATAAACAAGTTCTTTTTCATCTTGACAAGATCAAAGAGATGTTTCATGGATCTTTTTTATCTAAAAAAGGCTTAGTATAATAAACTATATCGATGCCTCCAGTTGCCGAAATGGCGAATTTAACGGGTCAACGATTCTGAAAAATATTCTTTACTTTAAATTGAAATAATTTGCAAAAAAAGAATTAAGAGGAAATAGCTGTTCCTAAAAATAAAATGTCCCTTGTTGGCAGAAACTGATAAGTTTGTTAAATTCCCTACATGAAAAATAGTTTTAAAATGTATCTCAATGTAAGACAAGTAGAACATTCTTGTTTTTGTTTGACAAATATATGGATGACTAAATAATTAATGGAAAACATTGTGGAATTGTAAAAAATGGAAAGTGCACTTAATAGATGTATTGAGGCTATGTGTACTCACAGGATAAATGGCATTAGTAACAATTCATTTGTGGGAAAAGATCAGAAGGGAATGGGTTTGAGAGGGGATCTCAAAGAGAAGGGAAGAGGCCCTGATAGAGATGCTGCAATCTGTCACGCCTGACAGCTTTTGCTGCAGGGATAAACAGGCAATAAAGTAGGCTTGGCCGCTGTGTCGTTAACTTCACACCACTATCACACGCGCACAGCGCGCACGGAGGAGAAGGTAAATTCACTCAACTCCTCACAGGGCCCCGCTCGCCTCTCATCGTCTCTGTCTCCTACCTGCATGAAATAAGCCCTTCCTCGTTCAAACTATCCCGTTCACCTGCCTGCTGACTCAGGTGCAAACACATGAGGACCTTAGCGACAAGAAAGGAAAGCTATTCAACCGGATGGAGAGAGTGGGGACAAAAGAGAGAGAGAGAGAGAGAGGGAGGAGACGAGGAGAGAGGAGAGAGAGAGAGGAACAGTTATATTTGAATGGCTGATAAAGAAAACGAACTAGATGGGAACAAAGTGGGAGCCGGCGGGATGGGAGGAAGGAGGGGGTTAGGGGAACTCAGAGAGCAGGCTGCAGGTGACTGCAGTCCCTTTAAAACACAAGTTATTAACTCGTTAATCACGTGGATTCCAAATGAACCCAACTTCACTTAAGGGGTCTTGCAACATGAATGCACATCAAAACACATACACCTGCCAATCCCAGAACCTATATTCAGCAGACCCCCCCCACTCCACTCTGCTTGCGAGATGTCTGTCATGGGTGGCTGGCTAATTGAGTTCATGGATGGCAAATAATTTCATTTAGACCTTCATCTCTTTTGGGCAGGATGTAAGAGGATGCAGGGTGCGGCCACTGAAAGGCCCGCTCCCACAGTAATAATAACTTGGGCTCTTATTCTTACCACACGCACTGCCGATGTTTATCCTCGGAGGGTGAGTCTCAACAGATGAAAACTAATCTATAATGTGTGATTTAATATCGCGTTGCACTCTTTCTTTCTTTCTTTTTTTGTATCAGGATTTTAAACCCAAAAGAGAGAAAACGGAGGTACGGTGGGGTTAGTTCCGGCATACACTGCAAAAAATTGTTTTAACACTATTTGGTCTATATGAAGCAGAGTTAATTGTCTTTTTATTTGGGACGATTTCAAAAAATATTTTATTAAATAAACGGAAAATATTACCTATACAGCATATTTGACACTGTACAGATGTTGTAGTTTGCCGTTTTCAAGAAAACACGTGTTAAAGAGAAAATATGTGGCTGATGATTTTTTAAAGGGCTCATTTTTGAGTGTAAGCAAGGCCTTTTCTTAACACCACTAATCGATATACACCAAGTCCAATGCGGTATTGATTAGGGAGGATTGTACTTTGAGGATTTATGGAAAGGCCTCATTTTTTCGTGCTGTAAGTGCAAGAAAATATGGTGTCATTACAGTCGACCTTCGGATTTAATACCCCCGGTCGCTTTTAAATAAGACTGTGCATAATTGTTTTTCTCATGGATGACAATTCACTTCTGGGGTGGGGGGGCGGGGGTTTTTACTAATACAATGGTTGTAAGGTGAACTGCTCTTTTTTTCCCTACAAAATGGGGAACTACGAGCCACTTTCGATGAAATGCCACTTCTCTTTTTAAGATTAAACTTCTCAGTAAACTTTGAGAAAACTATGAATGCAAATTCCATGGATACTATTTCTTTTGGCGTTTCGGTAAGATTATTTATTCTCTTCTTACTACACTCACTTTGTTTTTCGATGATATTTTTTTTTTTTTTTTTTTTTTTGTTTTTTTTGAATTTAATGTTATTAGATACATGCAACTATTGTTCAACAGGTCTAGTTAAATATCGGATTATACCAGGTATGATTCATTAAAACAATTCGGTCAATAAATGGAATTCATTTGGTTAAGATGTAGCACATTGTTTATACAGTACATATAGATTCAAAATAGGGAATTATGGGTCAGATTGTAGATTGATAATACCAATAATTGTATTATAAAGGTTAGAAAGAGTAGAGGTCGGTATTATTATGCTTTTTATGTCGGACATATCAAAACATGGAGAAAAGAAGTTGGGAATTTTTTTAATTATGATCGATTATTGGTCCCACTGTTTCTCAAACTGATTTGTATTTAATCGATGGATAGAAGGATGAATATAATGGCATGACTCAAATATACAATAACACTTGGGATTGTTTCCAGGTGAGGACAGGCAATAGATTCAAAATCTCATTCACCGTTTCGTAATACTAAAGAAGAAATACCAAGGGGAGACGTTACGCATCCCATAAAAGTTCATTTTTTGTTGGCCCAAGTGCTCACACTTGAAAATGTCATGAGAACACGCATAGACAACATGCGTAATTAAAATTGGCATTGTAAATATGTTATTTGAAATTTGGAACAAATTACAGCGTGCTAAACTAACACATTAAGGTTTGTTAAGTTTCGATATCCGTCGCATTTTTACACTGAGAAAGGGCCCGGATCACGGCCTACTAGAGCCCCTCCTTCCTGGCTGCCATTCATCAAGAACAAAATGGACAATTTCCCCAGTAAGCCGCGGTGGCCGGTTAAACTAGGCCAAGAGCGGTGTTTGCTTCTTTCTGCATCCTTCATCACGCTGACTACACTGCGTCTCTGAAATCATCAGGAGTATAGCCCACAATCTTAAAAGTCAGAGCTCATTCTTCAACATGTTATGCGTTTCAGGGGGTGTTTTTTACTGCGGGAGTAGTTTAGGCAGCAGAGGACAGAGGAGGTGAGAATTGAGGGGGGGTGAGGGGATAGCGTAAGCGGTCCGCTGAAAGCTGTGCATTAAAGCCAAAGTGACTGAAACCGTAAACGGCTCGGCCAAAACAGCTGTCCCACAATCGGAATCGTATGCACGCACCACACACAACACACTTCAGGCGCTGCGGTGATTGTAGTGGCACGTTCACGAGATTAGACAGCCAAAGCCGCAGGAAAAGGAAAATATCACGGAATAACCCACGAATATCCCGGTAAATATTTGTATTATGTTAATACCGACTTCAGGCCTGGTGGCTTCTCTGGTGATTGGGTCTCTAAAGCTTTTCACCTCTTCTACAAGTCGTGCTCTTCTTATACTAACGTGGGAATGCAATTTTACTGGGTAGTCGATTTTTGGTTGGAATATTTTCAACATTATGGTTTTACAGAGGCCCAGACAGGTGAGAGCAAAGGATGAGAAATCAGGGTCCAGAGTGGTTCTGTGTGTGGCGGTGTGTGTGGTGTGTGGGTGTGTGTGGTGTGTGTGGGGTGTGGTGTTGTGTGGGGTGTGTGTGTGCGGTGGTTGTGCGTGCGTTGCAGGTGAGCTGTGCGTGTGCGTCGAGGAGGAGAGGAAGCCAGGTAATCATACACAAGGTTAACAGTCTCCGTCTTGTGTGGATTGCTTAAAAACTTACATGGTCAGTTCATCACTCACAATTGGTGTTTTTTCGCGAGTTGTGCATAATTCATATATTGTTTTAATATATATTTTATACAATATGTATTTACTATTTATATCGATACAGTAGTGTCGTGTGTGTGGTGTGTTGGTGTGTGTGTTGGTGTGTTGTGTGTGTGCATGAATCAAATGCTTCATATAAGCTAAACAGATAGAAAATCTAAAGAATAACATTGGAGGTTCTGATGCATACCTAAAAAAAGAGGGCCACGCACCCCATTGGTTGTAAACACCGTTCCAGACGCGCAATCTCTCAGCAGAGCGTGCACCGTCCTCAGCCTCATCAGAATAAAGCCCAGCACACACTTTAATGTGATGTCTTGCCGGCCACCGAGTATGTCGTCGTCTAGACTCCTTATTAGATAGAGGAGAGAGGCGAGTGAAGAGGAGTTGTTTCCACTGGATTAATGGTTTATCTGCAAGTCAATGAATTGTATGATGTCTAACGAAACGGGCAGTGAGTTCTGTGCTCTTGTTACACAGGCCTACTACCATCAAAGACCTCTTCTGCTGAGGAAAACCACAGTCTAGAGCCGGGGCAGAGACAGAGGGGCAGAATGGGGAAGAAAGAAGGGATAAATTTTGAATGCACCTCCAAGCTGAAGCCAGCATTCTCCCTCAGTCAATAGACGATAAAGTGTTTGCTTCACGTAGAGAGAGAGAGGATGGACGAGAGGAGAGGAGACGATGAAGGATGAGGAGAGAGAGAGAGAGACTTTTTTAAAGCAAGGTGTGTGGGGTGAATTTACATTTTTTAAACGCTTTGGAAATATGTTTCTGAAAGCAGTCATGCCATAAAGTAATTGAATTGAATGATAGGAGAAGGGGCGAGATGGAGAGAAAGAGAGTTCCTCCACCATGATTGTTTAAAGGTATTGCGCCTTAGTATACCCGATAAAAACATTGATTGTTGCAGTTAGTTACCGTACATTTGGGGTTAGTTTTCCCTTCTGAGCTGAGCATATTAATATTTGCAAATAGTGATCTGACAGTGATCCGCTGGAGGAGGCTGCAATAGGAGAGAGGGTGTGGTGTGGTTGTGATGTGTGTGTGTTAGTGTGTGGTGTGCGAGGGGGGCTGTCAGAGGGGTGACATTCACTTGCCTAACGCCTGGTTCTGTTGGAAGAGTTGATCTTCTGCGGCGAGGCGTGCATATCAGAGTGGGTCAGAGCAAGCAAGCGTGACAACAACTCTCTTAAAGTTAAAATTAAATACCAGGCTGTGGCCGACAGGGGTCCCCCCGTTTTTCATGTCAAGGCGCATACCCATCCCCCCCCCCCCCCCCCCCCATTCGCGATGATTTAATACTAAAGCTCCGCAGCTGATGCTATTTTCTGTATATATGATCAGTGTGTCGCTGTCTGGACGACTATAGCTAGGAGAATGGAAGCTATAATCAAATCAGTCATAACATATTGTAAATACACACGTGTGCTAACTTCTAGTGAGTAGAAAGAGAGACGTATCAGAGTATTTCTCGTTTGGTTTAGGGATCCCTCCCGGCCGGGGGAACCACAGAGAGAGCCTAAACTAACACCCCGTAGACAGAAGAGATCATCGATGTCTTTAGAAGTGCGGGGACAGTACATGTGACAAAGTGAGCGATGAGTGGTCAATGTGAATGCACAGGGCCCTCAGAGAGTCACTTAAAGATAAATGGACATAGCCGAATGCTACAGGAATCACAGGATCACAGAGAGACAAATTTACATGACATAAACTTACTTCCCACAACTTTATAGCAGTAATAGGCTAATCGGTAAAGTAGACTTACAGACAGTGAACCATGTTCTAAGGCATACAATAATCCTGGCCGACTATCTAATCAGTTCGCTGTGTATTAGTAGGCCTGATGATCAGACTGGAGGTCATCATTACGGGCCACTACTCATTCTTTGGACAGAAGGCAGGTTATTTAATTAAACTCCGAAAAGCTCACTAATACAAGGCTTACGAGAGACTTTCTTTTCAATATCCACAGAATGTTAAATTAGATAGTCTTTCTCCTCAGTAAGTTCTGAAAAACAATTTTAAGACAGAAAGTGAGTAGGCTATCGTGTGTGTGTGTGTGTGTGTGTGTGTGTGTGTGTGTGGTGTGTGTGTGTGTGTGTGTGGGTGTGTGGAGTGATTGAACGCCTCTTTAATCAGCGGCCTGACACTGTGTGAGGGGGACTCGCCTGGTTCCACTTGTTGTTCGGGGTTAATGGAAAAGATTTCTAAAGATTTATTGAGGGGGCGTTTATGACTGATCGGTTTCACCGTGTGAAAACAATTGCTGCTGTAAAACCTCGCTAAGTTGGAGGGATGAGGGGGGTCACTTTGCCAAAAAGTAATGACCACAAAAGAGGGGAAATTACTGTGTATAGTTTGTTTCTTTTTTTAAAACACGTACTTAGGCTACTCACTAACGATGCAATTCCTTCACCGATATTGCGTGTTTCGAACCTGACCTAGAGGCCCGACAGGACATGACATGTCCACCTTTATCTTCGCTAAGCTTAAAATAACAACACGAAGTAAAGGGAAACTGGGGGTTTAGCTTGTTCAGAACATGACAAAAGGCACTTAGCAATTTAGTGGCAGCAAATGAAGGAGTTGGTCTTCCTTCTCGGTTAGATTTCATTGAAGTCATGTGAGATGATGACTCAGGTCATTTTTCACTCGGTGCTCAACTTTCTCGTCCCCTGCACTCGCTGTCACTTGTGGGCCAAAATCTCTCTACTCCTCGGTTCCAGCGCACCGGACTTCCTAGTGTGCGGATTTCTTTTCCAACATGTTGCTCTAACGTGCGATACTCGCATCGGCATCAGTGCATGTTTGCAAGAAATCCACGAGGGATAAAAAGCAAAACGGGATAAAATCTATATAAAACAGGAACATATGTACAGTTAGAAAAGCCAGTTGCAAAAAGTTCGTTTTATAGCTTTCGACAGATTTAATAGGTGAATTACAAAAAGAATCAACTTCTAAATATTTCTTAAGACAGTCGTTTTAAAAGCAAAATGGATCAAAGGGAGGAGAATGAGAAAAAACACATAGAGAATTATGAATATATGGACCGGGGACACTCGCAGTGTATATGAAAACCCAAAGGCTTATGCGATAAAACAAAAATAGTAAAATATACCATAAACCAGCAACAGTCTTCAAGAGCAATTGGCACAATGAGTCCTCTTTATTTGCGACGTGTGCTTTAGATTTAGGCTGATAACATCTTTAGGTTCATTCACATATGGCTTGCAGGATATATATAAAACAGGGAACAGAGTCTTGTTTATTCCATAAGGCAACAATATACAAATTACAGAGTGAAAAAATGAACTGATGTAGCTGTAAAGCAGAAAGATGAGCAATGGTATCTTGAAACGAAAAACTCATCAAATCAAATAATAAGCTAATTCTTTGCTTTGAGAGCTTGAATCAAATTAAAAGGAAATTAGGCCTCAACCATCAGCTACGTTGTCTCATTACAGCAGAAAAGATAATCCCAAAAGCCTTCAACCATAAACAAGTGGCAGGAGAGGCAGGATTCACAGTGTAAAAGTTAAACAATGGGAACTATTTCAAGTTTTAAAAAAAAGGAAAAGGTATATATTCAGAATGTGTCTAAGGTATCATAAGATTGGGTATCCGGTTTGAGTTTTTACTATGTCATGACACAGTATGAAATGTATTCCATTAAGCCTCGAGTGGGTTTATAAAGCAACACCAGCCTCGTGGGATTTTTTTTTTTTTTTTTTATATGCTTGTGTCACCGAGTCAGATTGTGCAGTTGAGCAGGCATCTGATTTTGTCATCTAAGCACACAAGAAGAAAACTTATGTGGGAGGAAAAAGGGTAAAAAATAGAGTGTGTTACATTTTCCAGCATCCAGGAATATCATTCAGGCCTTAGAATAATATTGAAATCTTGGTTTTCCTGACACGTGTAAGGCGATATATGAGGCTTATGAGTGTTGTGAGCTGACTTCTGGGCTCTGTTAAAATGAGATATCCTCAAACCCATTTTGATGCTTGACCTTTAAGTAATTTTAATATGCTCACTGCACGGGATATTCCATATTCAGCACAGGTTGTGTTTGTTTTATTGTTTCATCATATCAATCAATCCCAGACATCCAATTCAAGAATATAAATTGAGAAAAAAAAGACATATATTTAAAAATAAACACAGAAAGAGTAGATCTCCACACTTTTGCCGATCAATCACTCATATATTCTAAAGCAAAACACTAAGCTCAAGTATTGGCTTAATATAAAAGAAATCAAATAGGAATGTGTGTATGATGACATGCATGCAAATTTAGCTCAAAGGTAAATAAAAGATATCTCTTATTATAAGCTGCAATCCCAGAAATATATGGACGAGTTTGAACAATATTTTGCACAAAGTTGAATGAGAAACGTCTGGTTTAAAAATCGACTGCATGTGAAGAGAAGTTAGAGGAATGAAGAGAGTAAAAACAACATCTTTGTAAAAAAGAAAGAAAAGTCACCAGTTAAGAGGAAAAAAAACATTTGTGGCGGGAGGACAGTGGGCACTGATCCAGTGAAAATGAAGGTTAAACTTAGCAGAGATAGCATACAGCTGATTTGCGAGTAGGCAGTCCAGGTTTAGGACCATGAAGGAAAAGAAGAGGAGGAAGAGGAGGGAGAGGAGGGAGAGGAGGGAGAGGACGGGAGAGACTGAGCAGTGCGGACTTGAGGGCAGGCGGGGGATAGCTCAGTTCAGGTGATGTCAGGACAATTAGAGGTGCACCACACAGCGCATTGTGCACAGCGCCTGTCAGCCTTAATTCTGCTGCCGTGGCCGTACCCGCCGCAGGCCACAGCCCACGGGAAGCGCTAACACTCAGGCCCCTATTGCTTTGACAGTGCGCTCATCTAGAAGTAATGCAAAACGTATTGTGATGTATACATGGTGACCTGTACTTTGTGTCTCTACAACAACAAGGCCCTGTGTGTGCACGCCAGGGAGAGACTGAAGGGAGAAATGACATCAGGAAGAGACGAGGACAGGAAGACACGAGGGAGTTTGGAGAGGGAAAAAAAAGTGCAGAGAGGATCTGGAACCTTAGCCCCACACCCCCCCCCCCCCCCCCCCCCCAACTCATTGTCGCCCTCTCTCCGCTCCTCTGTTCATTTCTGTCAGTACCTCACATCTTGTGTTGTTTTGAGGGGAGCTGCTGCGCGTAGTGACAGTGTTGGAGGCTCCTCAGCATCCTCATCCTCTTTCGCCTCCAGGACCTTACTGAAGATCTGAAGATGGGTGTTGAAAAACTATCCAGGAGGTCAGCTCATGCCGCTCTGTGCCTACATGTAAAAGACACACACACAAAACATACGCATGGCAGGGTTCACAAAGGACGTGCGTACTGTAAAAATTGTAGGGTTAAAAAAAAGAGCATGGTGGAACATCTGACACAATACACATGGCAGCTTGGATGCTATACACTTACTGTGGCAACACAAAAGGTGAAAAAAAGCAAAATGCTTAAAAACTTCAGTCCTGTAAGGCTCATACTCCCACAATGCATTGCATGGCTCCATGCATTGCTAAGGCCGTATTATGCATGAGAGCCATGACAGCCTGACCTATGGTCCAATGGGACAGCCCTTAATATGCATCCAAGTGGATACCTGATAATCAACACCACTGCACGTTCCTCTTCCATCCCAGGCCTTCCAAAAAAAACAGAGTTATGGACAATGGGGGACTAAGCAAAAACAGTGGAGCGGTATCATTCATTCTAAAGGGTGATTGAGGATCGGTAATACAGAAGCGGGAGAGAGGTAACTAGTAAGCCTATCAAGTGGGCTGGCGGTGGTGGGGGGAGGAAGCAGTGCTGGGTTTCCCTGTGACCTCCTCCAGGTTAGCCAGTTACCAAGTTGGGGTCACAGCAGAGCTTGGAACCTGGCACACGCGCCTCAAGTTCTGTCCGCCATAGGGGTTACGGGATCGCTGGCCAGCTTTTAGTGATAGCTTGCAAACTGATTGGCCGTTTCTATGTTGCTCCTAGCCAGTCATCCTGCTACAGAACACCTCGGCTCTGCATAGGAGCATCCATGATGAGGACAGAAGTGGCTGCAGCTGTTAACGACTCGTCTCCTACTTCCTACTCGCTAACCATTTGCGACAGCGCTAACAGATGACTTGTTTCTGCCGCCGCTGGCTTGCAGCTCGGCTTTAGCAACACAACTCTAACTGGACTTGAGAAGCCATGTTGAGGTCCCCCTTTTTCCCAAAGAGAGAATAGGTTTGCGGCAGGATAATATTAAGAGTTTTATCCCTGATAGAGGATCTAAGAAAAATTTACATGTGTTTTACCGACAGAGGGTTGAGTAACACAAGCCTTGAAGTAATGAGTTTTTGTTTTGTTTTTAATCCTTATTTGCCAAATATTTGAGTTTTCTTTTTTCACGAACCTATATTTGTTTTCAAGATAAGAAAATTAAAATGGTGTCCCTACAATTTTCTCGGGAGGATTATAGAAAAAGGATAGCTTGGTATCTGAAATTCATTAGGGTTGTATGAAAAAAAAAGGTCCCAGCCGAAAAGGGTTGAAAACCACACCAGGTGGAGAGTCAAAATCAGTAGTGCATTAAAAGCACCTTACTTCTGCTCCTATCTCATTGCCTTTCTCTCCCTTCTCTTGTGTACATGGATTGGCTATAAATAGCTAGGACTAGAAGGCCGCAGGGATACAATAAGGAAGCACTTTAAGGCCTCTCACATAGAAGGCCTGATGACCTGCTCTGACCCCCATGTTATTAGATTGACCCTGCCTGGACGCATAATGGAGATGGGGTGTGTGTGTGTGTGTGTGTGTGTGTGTTGTGTGTGTGTGTGTGTGTGTGTGTGTGATGTTAGACCGGGGGGTAAGAGTGGAGTCTTTGGATGAGTGGGATTTGGGTTCTTTTGCAGGGGAGTGTTAGTTTGTTGCGTGTGTGAGTGCATGATGGTGTAATTTGTGGTACGAGTATGTAAGGGGGCTCTCGATCACTGCAAAATAAGGGAAGTGCTGCACGCTATAAGCAAGCAGACTGCAGTCAGTGCCTTGGGTCAAATTTCGGGCCTGGCAATCATGGAGTCAATAACACACCCGTCTCAGTGACTGCTACCTGTGTAGGGCCCAACACACACACATCCTGGAAAAACAAAGACACAGCCCTCTTACAACTCTAATCTATACATTATATCCAATTTGAGCACTGTGATCTTTTTTCCACCTCCTCCTCCCCATTTCCCCGTCTCATCAGTCTCTCCCTCACTAGTGTTTTTACATTGTTTTGTCCTTTTTTCCCCTTCTCACGCAGAAGCGATCAATCCGCAGCGTATCTCTCATCACCCTGAACTGGTGGTGAATCATCCGGACACGCCGACAGCCTCTCCACCCGATCCCATCGCAGTCCGGGTCACCAGGGGGGCGTCTCTGTGCCAATAGCAGATGAGGCATGTGCCCCTCCAATGACTCTGGTGTTAAGCTCCACCCCTCTAGTGGTTGGAGCGCCCCCACCCACCAAACAACACTCACACACAGAGAGACTAAAACCCACTCTCACAATAGCTTAAATTGGCCTTTAATAGCTATGTCCACTCTTCCTTTAATAGCCAAGTGTGCCGAACCTAAGGAGATTGTCAAAGCTGAGATTGTGACGACTGATTTAGAGGAGTAACCCAGATGACCAGGCTTCACTAGCACTAAAGAGAGAGAAAGAGAGAGAGAGAGAGAGAATTACCTCAGCCTATGTCACAACATTACAGTAATATCTTTCAAAGTATTGGGACGATGAGGTGTCATCTGGCTGTATCTGTGTGTAAAGTGAACCCATAAACAACCAATGAGGCACTACTTTATCCTCAATTTAAGTCCTTACTAATAAAGTTATTCAACTGCTAAGCAGATTTTCTTTTACAGGCAATTGATTTCATGTATTGTTAAAACAAGATATAACGGCTCCACTTAATCAGTTTAATTACAACTTGTACTTGTTATTTAATTGATCAAACTTTGAGAATAAATTGCTAGTGTATTATGTGCGCTTTCTTGCAACAACTGTAAATCAATTAAGTCACATGTGCTATTTTAACAAGATCATGTAATTGGCATTCAATTATAAAGTTTATTGTAAATGCAATAAGTCCTCATTGGGCTAAATGCAATAATGATGTTACTGTGTGCTCCATAATATTGGGTATTGTCATGGAAGTGCAGAAAAAAATCTCTTTACTTTCACAAGTGTTTGTAATTAGCATTAGGCCAATGGCAAGCGCAACAGAGATTATTTCTAGTAGAATGATGACGGCTGTAACCTTGAGGTGAGGCAGCTCGCCGCCGCACACAATCACACGCACGCCACGCACGCCTGCATACATACATACATACACAACACACATTTTCGTGATGGATGTTTCACTGTTACGCAGGAAAAAAGCAGGTATGTGGTCTGTGGTGTGAAGCTCCACTTCCATGCTCTCTGCTCAGGTCATGACAGAGTTTCAGTCCGGCGCCTAACCCGTGCCCGTGTTTCAACATTTCGGTGTGTGTCTGCGCCTGGTGAGGCTGCCTCATATGTGACAGGCAGAGGGAGTATTTGATCCGGATATTAGCCTCCTCCACTCTGTCCCAGTCACTGGAGCCCTCCAAGGTAATTGACTGTTTGATTCCCCTGACTCTACACTGGTACAAGACGCTGACACACACCACACACACACACAACAGTCGTCAAATGCAACGGTCTACTAATGGGTGGTACTCACATTTACCCGTGTTACCACATATCCACTGTACCCCTCCACACACAAACACACACACACACACACACACACACACACACACACCACACACACACACACAAACACACACAGTTGTTACATTTGTGTGCAAAAGGTAAGGGAACAGAGGAGGAGACATTCAAGCTGTTAAAAAGGAAACAAGGAAACTCTCATGTATGGGCCATGCTTTCTTCCCTCCACACCAAACGCTGCATGCTGGTTACAAATGGTAATCAGCTCTGATTGTCACAAATTTCAAACACAAACGTAGGTTGATGAAAAGCCAAAGTGACGCCCGAGTGATACTCCGACAGAAAGCCAGAATCAAGCATGCCGACTATAATTAGGTTCCCTCTGGGTGACATATTAAAGCTGCACCAGTAATTGCTTGTGTACAAATGGCCTATTTTATTTGAATCAAACTTTTTTTGTGATTCGTAATTACCGATGTGAAGGGGGCATATCTCTTACTTCATTTATAATATAAATACATATTCAAATTATTAAGAGACTTGAGGCAGGGGAAATGTAAAGTGATGATACTATACTTTGTGTGAATTGAATTTCTTTAACAATTATGAGTGCTTAATCAAATATACTGACTGAGGGTTAAACATTTAATGAGCTTCAATTAAAAAGGAAAAGGAACAATGATATAATCAAAAGCGGAAAATACAAAAACAGAATAACAGGAATGATGCAGATGATATTGCATCTGAAGCAAACATTTTCTCATTTCCTCTTGTCAAAGTTTCATCAAAAATATAACAGTGTATTTTCTTATCGATTTTCAATCGACTGTAACCTAAGCTTTAGTTTTATCGATGTGAGGCAGAGCAGTGGTGTGAGTGCGGGCCCTGGCGAGCTGTAACCTTAGCGGGCTGCGTTGTGGAAAATATCTGTTGCATGGATCAGCGGTGGCGAATGTATCTGTATCTGGTGTCAGCCGATCGGATTTCCGCCCCTGACGCTCTCTGATATTAGATGATCTTCCATGGTGTGTGTGAGTATGTGCACAGAGTGCGTGTATTAGTCCTTGTTGTGAGGTTGTCCATAAGAGATGCACACGAGCGTACAGTCAGCTATGCGCGTTGTCATCTTGCTTGCGACAGGGGTAGAGGTCAAGAATGTCATTTAGTCCCACGGCTGTCTGTCGAAGAGGGTGGACATGTTGCCACTGGAGACGAGGTCAAAGAGAGCCCAGGCAGGTGACAGCCGGTCAGCCACACTGCAAGTTCAACTCTGTCCTCAGTTCAAAAAGCTAATTAAATCTAAATTTACCTCCCCTCTCTCAATTTCCACTTAGGGTGAAGAGATCCACGTCAAACACAAGGACACTGTACCATACATATTATCAGACTTTGTTTATGCTATGCTACGGGTATTCATTTAATAAAATCAACATGGTACTAAGCTTTCACACGTCTACAGGGGCAGGAGAGACACACAAAAGAAAAAAAAACAGAAAAAATACTTAAACAGAGCTCATGTTGATCAATCCAGTAATACATTGCTCGTTCTTGAATGCAATTCATTTTTATGCTCGTCGGTAAGCGGGATCGCCCAAACCCCTCCCTCCCTACTTTGTACTGCTTTTAATTACTTCTTGATTTATTGTGTGTTGTTTGTTAGACAAAACAAGGCAGAACTCATACACAACCAGAGAGAGGAACTGAATCACTAGCTACAGGGGCCGCTGAGGGACTCGTATTACTAGATTAAAATACAAACAGAAGAGAGACATGGAGAAACAAAATCGAGTGAACCAGAGTGGAGAATATCACATAACTATTGAAACTATCTCACAACGAAGCTACTTTACATCACATAATAATTCCAGAAGAGTAAAACTTGTGACAACAGGTTGACACACAAAAGACCGCGAAGCAGTATACTTCTACATTCTACTTCTTTTCCTTTGTTCCTTTTATTATCTATCCTCTATTTGCTGCCTCCATACCCGGAATATACTGAGTGCTGTTGTATTGTACGTGAATGAGTAGCCTTGGCCATCATAAAGGACCCTCGCTTTTATGGACTTGAAGCTCAGGATTTACAAGATAACCTGGTCCAAGGACAGCACAAGTATTTGATACCAGTGTCAGACTCCCCACTCCTCCTCAGTAAAAAATGAAAGCCCAAACATGCCCTCGCTCTGAAGCACATCTCAAGTCAGTTTGTTTAACTTGCTCTACATGAAATGGGATGAGACACTTTGGAACAAGAGTAAGAAAGCTCAGTTGCACCTTTTCTTATTTACTTCCTTTTTTTGTGGAGGGGGGGGGGGCATTTTTGGCCTTATTTTGATAGGACAGCTAAGACATGAAAAGGTAGAAAGAGGGGAGAGTGACATGGCACAAAGGGCCACAGTTTGGAGTCAACCCGGGCCTGTGTGCAGAGGAGTATACCTCTATATATTGGTGCCACTCTACCAACCAAGCTATCCGGGTGCACTTTTATTTACTCTTACATTGGAATAGTAATGTTATTAAGGGCGGCTGTGGCTCAGTGGTAGAGCGGTTGCCTGCCAATCGGAAGGTTGCACCGCCCCTGCAGTCATTGTCGAAGTGTCCTTGGGCAAGACACTGACCCGGTTGCCCGGGGCTGCGCATCGGAGTATGAAGTGGTATGAATGTTTATCTGATGAGCAGGTGGCCCTTGTGAGGCAGCCCGGCCACAGTGTGTGAATGGTGAATGTTTCCTGTAGATGTAAAAGCGCTTTGAGCAGTTGTAAGACGGAAAGCGCTATATAAATACAGCACATTTACATTTACATTAAACAATGATGAAAAATGAATAATTTTCAAAGGAATTTGATATTAAAATTGAATATCAGGTTAGCATGTATATATGCAAACATGTGAATCAATTGAAGTCAGTAAATGAATTTAAAATATGTAATTTGCTTAAAAGAGAGCGTTTGAAGTTATAGTCTAGCACATGGGTTGATATAACAAACACGTTACTGACTACATAAGAAAACACACAATGGAGGAATGTCTCTCCTATAAACCTTGTCTCGTTTCTAGGCAATGAAGGGCAAATGTTCACTCCGGCATGTCCAAGATTACTGGCAGCTTTTGTTTTAAGATGGATAGTTCTGTGCATGCACCTGTGATGCAATGTACGTATGTGACAGAGAAATACAGGGAGAGAGAGATTGAGTGACTATGAGTGTGCAGACACATGTATGTGTATGGAGGGGCTTGTCAGGAGTGCCACCAGACATTAGCACTGTAAACAGTGTAGGCCTCCTTCCCTGACAGGCCCTTTGTTCCATCTGCACACACAATTGGGCGGGACTTAAATGGCAAACACTCAGGGGCTGCTAGCTCGCCTGACACGGTTTTGTTTTTGGCCTATGAGGGGCAATGGAGAGCTTCTGTTTCTATGCCCAGGCACAATGTGTCTCAAAAGCAGCATGGCTGAAAAGAGAGGCCCCCACAAAGACTGTCCATTAATGGAGCACTGCATGCATGCATATACGTGCACTCCATAGGCACAAGCGCATACACACACTGACACCCACACACACACCACTCATGACGTTGGCAAGGGTCAGGACAGACAACCTTGCCAAGACACTGGTGGAGACAGAGCATGCGCGAAGTGGGTATGCCCATGCACACGCTAATACACACACACACACACAACACACACACACACACACAATCAAATAACCAAATCTAAGCCAAACTGCACACTCGCTAACACCACTTCACTATACTACGCTCACTCCTCACTCAAACATAAACACACAACCTCTGCTCCACTTCAACCCAAGAGGTTGTGGCGCACGCACGCACGGGCACCACAACCACACACACACAAACATGCACACAAACACACACGCACGCATGCACTTTACAATAAGACATACACCCACACTCAATCACAAAAGAGGTGGAAGGAAGAGGAGGGGGTAAGAGATGCCCCCTTGCACCTGTAAGAAAGACAGGCCACATTCAGAATCAGTTCAGAATAGACAGCTTTAAGGTGAGAACCCCCTCCACACAAGGCCATGGCGATCGCACACACCTTACATGCATACAGCTTTCCTTTACCAACCAGGTTGTAAAAGCTCTACGGAAGAATGGAGCAAGCCATAACACCATGGAAAATACTTTTGCAATGCAAGGTATTACTGCCAAAGCATCTAAAGGCATTCTAAACTGGCAGTATGGGAGGGAATGTACAGTACTTTAAATGATCCCTCCCTTTTTGATTCTTAATATTCCACCAAATAATATTCTGCAGCAATACATCTGTTTTCATTGCTTACTATGGTAAATGAAAGACCTTGTGCATGTTCTATACATTGACATCTCTCATTGTGCATGAATAGATCCTGAGTACGTGTGTGTATTTCAAGCTTATTTGATTCTAACAAAACCAAGTGTAAATTGTGATACCCCACAGGGTATCAATACACAGTATAATAATTATATTATTATTTTATTGCAAAATGGTTCTATTTGGTGACAAAAAGCATGAAGCAGGGTTGATAAACCTATAGCAACGTAGTCATGATTACACTTCACCCAGAGATCTCTTTGCACAACAAGTTAAAAAAAGAACTGTGCAGTGGAAGCAAATTGTTGATATTCTTTAATGGAGAAGTCACCAGTGTCAATCTCCAAAAAAGCTTGAAAAACACATCTAAGTTAGCATAAAGCACTTGCCTCTGGACCTTATGATGGAACAACAATGCAAAGAGCAAACTGGTGGAACTCACAAGCATCTCACATGTACAGTACATGTCTTTATGGAATCAAGCCCCTGGCATTAACCAAGCGGCTCGAACCATGAAGCCATTGCGGAAATGCCAGAAACTGCAGCATATCAAGTGGCCACTGGGACTGGCTCCAAAAGGGAGTCAATTTCCCATAGTTAAAATGCCAACACTTTAGAATTGCAGAATTAAAAATGTTTACAACCTGATACAAAAAACGTGTTTGGTCTCTTAGCTACATCAACTTAATGACAATGTTTTAAAAGGTTTAAATATATAATCAATAATCAAGTTCGCATAGTCCTCTTGAGTGACAGGTGGTCACAGGAGGCGAGCATGGACTGTAGGTTTCATTCAGCCCACCTCAGCTACATCCACGCTCCACCTCTGGTCCATTATTAGCCAATGTCTGGCATGCCAAGATGGAAGAGCCATCAGGCACGCCCACTTTGAGCTTCATCTTGGCTCTTCAGAAAACCTATGGGTGAGTCACGGAGACTACGTCAATATTTGGTTTTAACACAACAGCTTTCCAATGGGGTTAACATCAAAAATTGAACCACTGCTTGATTGAACACTTCTCACTGCTTAGGATATCCCATGTGCAGAAGGCGCTCACATACAAACAAGGCAATAGTATTGTTGTGAACATGTGGTATCTAGACTGTAGGGTTTTTGAGTCCACTGGGTTTAACATCTAAATCCACCAAATAGGTGGCTCTGTAAGAGCCTCATTTTACTTGTGTCCCAAATACTAGAGATCTATAGTACATGCACAGTAACATACATACATATCTGCCATGCATGTAGATAGAGGAGAAGGAGGAGAGGGCTCAGGTGGGGAGGAGCAGGCCAGGGGGTGGAGATAACAGAGAGTGGGTGTATAGGGCGGGGTCCTGAAAAGATCACTTAAGGGAACAAAGTGTAATAATGGGTCGCCACAGATAAGGGGCGCTGGCCCTATCTGGGAATGTGCTAATGGAGTTGACACACACTCAACAAGATCAGTGGACAACCCTCTTAATGGTGTGTGTACATGTCTGTGCGTGTGTGCACGCACGTGCATGGGCGGGTGTGGGTTTTAAGGACAACAGCGGATAAATAGTGGGAGGAAAAGACTGCTAAGGTGACAGGTTACATGGTTTCCTCCATGACGAAGATCTGCCATCCCCGCAATCAGAGAGAAAACCCAGAAGGAAAACACACCAAGATTTTTTCTGCTACACAAACATATTACGTAGGCCGCCTCCCTAACACGTAGACGTCCCGCCTCACATACAAAACATGAGTGAGTTATACACTGGCGAGCCAGCACGCCTTCAGTTGTGGGGATGTGGTTGTTTACGGAGAGATGGAGGTGAAGGAAGCCGCCTGGTCAAGAGAGGGTCAGACTTGAAGTGTTCTAAGAGAAGCAAACTGACACAAACTTCTCCTCAAACTTCCGCCTGGTGTGTCCCTGCGTCAGGGGAAACCTGGCTGGAGCCAAGGGGCCTGTGCATGTGGATGTGTGTGTCCATATGTGTGGTTAAATCTCTTGGGTTTGCAGGGGCCCACGGCACTGGGACAGTGAGATGGCTGTGATGGACAAGGCAAGACAAGGAGGATTCCCCTGTTTGTCTGAGGAAGTGCAGCTGGTGCGTCACTCAATCACTCATCCCCGCTCGCTCACTCAATAATCACTCACTCAATCACTGTCACTCACTTAACACTCCCACTCCCTCTCTCTCTCTCTCTTCTCTCTCTCTCTCACACCACACACCCACACAACACACACAAAGTTGTCTCGGGAGGATTTCACGTGTGGCATGAGGTAGGTTAGCATTTGGTTGATTAGTGTGTGTGTGTGTGTGTGTGGTGGGTGTGGTGTGGTGTGTGTGTGTGCGTGTGCGGTGCGTGTGCATCTCTCAGGGTCAAAGACCCATGGGCCATCAACTTCCGTCTGGTTCAGTCAGACAAGCCAGGCCACCATTGGACACACCAGCATGACTTAATAAAATGAGGACCCCTGGCTTGGCCAAAGTCAGTACAGGCACAGGCATGTGAATAATAATAAAAAAAAAAAAAAATACTTCCTCTTCTGGGGAATTAAATAGTAATACCATTACAGTGCCCTTGACAAGTCAATAAATATCAAATTAATTTAATGTAACAGTCCTAACCACAAGTGTTTACAAGTATTTGAACTATAGCAAGCTGTGTATTTTGTTGTTAGTGTGTCCTCACCAGCCTGAAAAGGTGTGTTGCGTTTGTGTGATGTAGCATCAGGGGGTTAAACAGAGAGGGACGAGACTTGATCTGTCAGGACAAGGGGAGAATAGCTTTAGACAATCAAGATACTCTCTCTCACACACACAACACACCACACACACACACACCACACACACACACACCACACACACACACAACAAACATCTCTGACGGACCGTCCATTGCTCCCAGCATATCTCTACTTTGTCTGGGCTGTCTGAATACACTGGAGGCAAGCCGATTTGAGAGAGCAAGTGGGAAAGAGACGGAGACAGAGAGAGGGGAAGAAGAGGAAAATGATAGAGGGAAGAGAGGGAGGAGAAAAAGGGCGCCCTCAATGACATCTAAAGAGATAACTTACTCTCCAGAGTCTTTCTCTTGCTATCACTTTCCCAGGCAGCGCTTCTTCCACATAGGCCTCAAGTGTGAGTGTGTGTTAACTCTGCGTGTGAGCATGCGTGTGTATGAATGAGTGACAGTAGTGTAGGTGGAATACAGTGTACGTGAAGGTGAAAAAGGCAAAAGATTTTTGAATCTCAATGAGATGATCTAAAGAGCTATCAAGCACAATGACGTGCATACTGAATACAGCACATTGATACAATGGCCAGAACAAAATGTTCTGCTTTGTAAGATTGATGACTGCTATCAGAGATTATAATAAACTCGTTTGCATGTGCATTACAATATTAATTGTATGCATAAAGTGTGAACGACGATAATACAAATTAACTGTATGCGTATATATATATTCCGTTACAACATTTTGCATGAAGTGCACTCAGACGGTGCTAAGAAATGAGTGACGAGCACAACACAAAACAACAGCTGGTTGTCTCTTGATTGAAAGTAACTTGTGAAAACAAAGCATTGGGCCAGCGGCGGGTCACACAATGTTGAAAACACCCAAACAAAACAGCAGGAAAACACAAAGGGCCCAACGCTGCACTATTGTCGGAAATGCTACCCTTTGTAGGCACAGACAACTGTGGGGAAGAGTTAACCTTTTGATAAACTGCTTCCAGTCCCAGCTGTATGCATTTTTCATCGAAATGTGTGAGTCAGAAAGAGAATAATTTATTCTCTCGCTCACGGAGAGACGTGGGGTTGCAGCCCCAGTCTAGTCTTCATAAATGAACTAAGTCCTGGAATGGAGCAGCGCGAGAGAGGAAACTGATTATGCTAATTAACCCAAAACAAAGGAAATGTAAAACAATGAACAAAATGTATCTGTAGCAATCACCAGACCACAAATGGAGTCCTGTGTTTCTTGACGCAGGTTAGTTGGTCGAACATGGCTCAACAGTCTTGCTCTACAAGAAATTCCTAATCAGTACAAGAACAAAAATGCACAACATAGACACACAAGTTGAGCCGTGTCTGCCAAATGGAGCAAGGTCACCGATCCTGCTTTAGAGTGGCACGATCACCACTGGAGGAGACACAATCTACAACCACCCTGGCATAGACACACATGCACACGGAAAAAAATTAAAAAACAGAGCAACCAGCCCAACAGAGCTTAGACCTTATTGACAGCATCAGCTAACACCAGATCACACATAGTCCTGCCCTGACCTTGCAGCACTTCAAGACTAATCAAAATTGTAGCTGGGATCAGAGGTGTGGGTACAACAGGCAGAGAGAGAGTCATTCATATGTGCATGTGTGTGTGCGTTCCCTATGTGTGAGCATGTGGTGGGGTGGACGAGCTTGAGGGAGGGGAGGTCAGGGGAGGCTCTCACCCTCTCAATCCTCCACTATGACTTGTGAGCACAGAGACGGTGACGAGCGGTCAACGGCAAATAGATAAACTGATCAATAACCTTGCACTTGTCAGGAGGGGAAGGCACCTTTAAACACAACAACAACACAGCAGCCCAACTTGAACTATGCAGTGAGAGAACATTGATCAAATATGTCGAGACCTGCTAGCCCGTTCACCCAGTTTTGTCCTCCATTCATGACGTGTGAGGAGCGCTACTTCTCAAAACACTGAGGGATAGTGCTTAGAGAGAGGGGCGGGGGGCGCGAGAGAGAAGGTGTCACTGCATTTCAACAGTAAGAAGCCATAACTAAGTAGCAAATTATAACACTTTAGAGAGATAACAGACACATTAGGCAAAAATGGTGTATCCTCAGCCTTCAAACAGAATATTAATTAGAATGTGATTGAGTATGTGTTTGTATGGGGTTGGCTGCTTGTTAAGGCAGGTGATGGAGAAAAGAGAAAGAGAGAGGAGAGGTAAAAAGTCAGCAGGATAGGGAGACTGAGGCAGGGGAAGGAAGAAAGAAAAGGAGAAAAAACTACCTCTGTCATAATTTAACGAGCCGTAGTCTCCCAACGCTCTGTTTACAATGTATAATTTATGCCTTCCAGTTCAAACACAGCTTTATCTGCACTCAGTGCTAAGTGATGATTTCACTTTTTATAGCAGTCCCCCACCAGTGTCAATCCACTACCCCCTCAGTCCCTCTGTAATGCAGGCTGTGTGATTTTGCACGCCTCATGCACTGACTTTCAACTGTACAGCCCCGAGGGCTAAAGTAGCATATTAAACCCTCCCTAACCCCCATCCTCTTCCCTCCCTTAAGCAAAACCGCGGCCTAGACACACACTTAAGCACATGCGTTCTTGCGTGCGTGTGCACACATCCATTCATGCACACCATGCGAAAAGAGAGGGCGCCTCATATTTTACAGCAGTTAAGTTTCTTTCTGTATTTATTGCGTATTGGTGAGCGGTAATGGCCCATTTCAAGCAGTATACTCTAACCTATGATCAGAGCCTTTCTGATGAACCATGGCTCTGACTGAGTTGCACTAATACACCACTTAGGTTACTCTGGTTTAATGGCACTTTTCATCTACCACCTCCGCATTTTCCCGCGGTGCACACACATACATTATAGACATTACAGTATACAGTATATATATATATTTAATACACACAGTATATACAGTATTTATTTAATACAGTATATTGTATTGAACATCATACTGGGGGGGACATTCTGTGTAATGTTGGTTCCTAATACACAAAGTGGTTGTCAAGGGTTACACCCTATAATAAGGCTTAATGGGTTTTGACAGTTTTTCACCATAATGTCAGTGCAGTGATTGCAATGGGTCAAAATTCAACAATGAAGGCATAAACTGTGGGGCATGAGCCAGGACATTATTTCAGTTAATTAGTTCAATCAGTAATTTTGGCGAGTTACAAATGATAAATCAAGTATTTTGATTTTAAAAAACAACACCAAAAAACCTTCTTTTGTCAAATGTGATACTTTGTTTGCTCATTGCTAGTGTATACTGTGTATATATATTTATTATACTACATAACTAATAAACACTATGAACCCTGGTCTACTCTCATTACAAAATCATGTTAAAATCAAGATCTGACTTCTGCAAGATTACTCTTTGCTTTTTTCTCCAACCCTCTCTTCCACTTTCCACCATTTGCACCCCTCCCATTTCCCTTCTCCATTCCTAGCATCACTCTTTTTATTTTCTGCCATCTCCCTCTCTTTTTCCCAGCTATCGCCTACATAGTATTTGCGCTAGCAGAATATTCCCACTTCGTCTCAAGGGGGAACTGCGTTTTTTTTCTGCTCCACTCATTATAGTTCGTCTTGTTAGTTTTCCTGGGCAAAGCTTCCTCTTCCTGCATGCAGCAGGGAGTGTGCTTTCGTCTGATGCTGTCCCATAAGGGACCCTACAGTGCGATGGTACAATCTCACATCCAGAGGGATCCTCTCTCTATTCCCTCTCTCTGTCTGCTCTTTCTCTTTCTCTACAAGCCTTATTTTTTCCGGTCTGACTACTTATTCTCTTTCCCTCTCTTACTTTCTATCTGACTCCAACGCTTGACACTTTCCACCTTATGCACTCTCTCCCACTCCACTTTCTCTCCTCTCTACCCCAAGACACTCACACACTTAAAATTACTCCTTTTTCCGGTATTCTTTTGACATTGGCTGATCTGTTAGTCCAAGAGTTTAGACATGCAAAACTCTGGACAGTTGCCAAAAAATACAAAAAAAGGATTCAAATTTACACTTAACTGTAGCCTGGTTGACACCAGACCCTCTCAGTAACTAAGAGTGGGTCTGGGTTTATTCACAGCTCATTTCCAAAGGGGCGTCACAGACGAACGCCACTCAATGTCTCTGGGCGCAATTGGATAGTCGTTAACAATCAGACAATGATCCTGGTGACGTAGCAGCAGACAGCGGCATCAAGGGTTGTGCACTTCGGCAGAGGAATTTTAATAGATTGGCCTGGCTTCAGTGGCCGTCATGTTGAATGTAAAAGGTTGTGAGTTGGTGCTCGATTTGAAAGAAATGGAAATTAGTTGAATGGTCTCTTGGCCAGACTAACTTGCAGAGCAAATCTCAAATTTCTGGAAGTTCGTCAGGTTTCCAGGTAACTTAAATGAGGTATAAAATGGAAGTCTTTTAAAAATCTGGTGCAAGCTTTATTGTCTACTTAATCCATCTTCAAATATTACACTCTTTGGGGCTCCTTACTTTAATGGGCAATGCTTGTGGTGGAGCACAGTAAAGTCCGGAGCTCCACAGTCCACAAACCCCTTCGCAACATACTGAAGAAGCCTTTAGTCTTCAGTCTCCGGGGCGTGTGTGTGCTGCTGTTACTGGCAAGCCAACCAACCAGGGATCCCCACCATATGGCTAAGGGCTTTCCTGCCAGTATCCCTGTAGGGTCCCACTATGATAGGAAAACCCATAGATCCTGAACTGGTCACCATGCCCTAGAACAGGGGTTCTCAACCTTTTGCAAGCTGGGCCCCCCCAAAGCTGGTTCATTGCAGTTGGGGCCCTAGTGCCCTACGCCCCACACACCACGAACGTATAGATAGATAGTAGATAGATAGATAGATGATAGATAGATAGGCAGGCTATTATTTTTAGGCCCAAATTATTATTATTAATATCATTATCCATCAGTAGCGGTAGGTATGCCTATTATCATACTAGGCTATTTTTATAATTGGCAGTAGTACAGTGAGCTTGCAAATATATTATTATAGTAGTATTATTGTTAGTATTATTAGTTGATTATGAGTAGTATTAGGCCTATCATCATTACTAGGCTATTACTATATATTTATTGAGGTTACATGCTTTATTGTTGTTATTAGTTTTTATTATATTATTATTATTATCATCATCATCATCAGGAGGCTATTATCATTACTGGGCTATTGCATAATGGGAATTGGCACCAGACCCTGATATTAATTTATGCTTTATTATTGTTATTACACTAGGTCTAATAGGCATCATCTGCATTTTTTAAAGAAGCTTGCAGGTTGGTGATATTAATGTGAGACCTGAGCCTGCTTTGCCTTGCAAAGATCCTCAATCTTGGCTCAATGTTGATAAACATAGCCTCAAATATCCTCGATTTGTGCACGATTACGGTATTTAGTTTTGAGTGCGTCATTTTTGAGAATCCTGCCTCACACACATATGTTGACGCGAAGGAAATGAAGGTAAATTGGTGCCAAAGTGAGAGCACGTAGATGCGATGTGAGCACTTGTAGAATATAATTTGAGAGCTTGTGAAAAAATCTGGAGCCCTGTTTTTTTTCACTTGAGTCACTTTTTCAGTACAACCAAAATCAGTGATTCCAACCTCTGGAATCTGTCGCTGCAGCGTGCTCTTCCATCACACAGCGCGCGAGTCTGCGCTCTCCAGTTCTGCAACACTTCTAGCGATACATTTGGTGCAAAACTAATTTGTACTGTGGACTTAGTCTGTGGAGCTCTGAGCCAGCAGGACGTTAGCTAGCTAGCTTTGGCATACTTGCATCTAGCCCGCTTTTTTAATACTGTAAATACCTTTTAATCATCTCAAACTTATAACAGTCAACTGAAACATGGCGGTGAGCTCCAGGGTCTGCAGCCGCGACGGACGCAGGCAGTGGGGCTCGGCCAGCGTGGAAACACCGCTAGAAAGTTCCGCTGCCGAGCTCGACGTGATCTGATCTCCAGCGGGACACGGAGAGCTCCAGACCGGTAGCACGGCAGAGGTAGCCCCCCCCCCCTCCCTCGCGGAGCCCACCGCCAGTGTTGGTTGATAGCAAGCTAGCGTTAGCTGACTAACCAACAAGCACACTTAAAATAAATAAATTAATTAAAGTCAGGCGTTTACACACTGATGGCGGTCCGTCCGTGGCGCAGGACCTGGAGCTCACCAGCAGTGTTCAGTTTGACTGTTAAGTGTTAGGATAACTAAAATGTATTTATTATAAGCGGGTTAGTTCGCTAAATGCAATCCACCACACTGGCGGTGGGAGGCTGTGCGTGCTACGGGTCTGGAGCTCTCCGGTCCCGCTGGAGATCAGATCAGGTGGAGGTCGGCAGCAGAGCTTTCTAGCGGTGTTTCCACGTTGGCCGGCCCACTGACGGCGGTCCGTCTGCGGCTGCAGGACTGGTGCTCACGCCAGTGTTTCAGTGGACTGTTAAAAAGTGTTGAGATAATTAAAAGGTTTAGTGTTATTTAGAAGCCGTGCGGTGCTAGTAGCTAACGCAGTTTCATGCTATAAATAAGCCGGACAGAGTGTCCTCATAGGTGATAGAAACCTGCTGTCCCCGGCCGTCCTGTGACTCAGAGCTCCACAGACTAAGTCCACAGGTCAAATTGTTTTGCACCAAATGTATCGCTAGAAGTGTTGCAAAACGAGAGCGCAGACTGCGCGGTGGTGATGGAGAGAGCACGCTGCAGCGAACAGATTCCAGAGGGTTGGAATCACTGAGTTGTGGTTGTACTGGAAAAGTGACTCAAGTGAAAAAAAACACGTACAGAATTTTTTCACAAGCTCTCAAATCCTATTCTACAAGTGCTCACATCGCATCTACGCGCTCTCACTTTTGCACCAAATTTACCTTCATAAGAGGGGCTCATGGCAGCTCCCGTGGTTGAGCACAGTTTTTTCCCCCTCCCATCCTGTAGTCTACTTGCGCCCCCCCGGGAGAGAGTCCGCGCCCCACCG
The DNA here is from genome assembly GCF_008692095.1 of Etheostoma spectabile. Classification (NCBI taxonomy): domain Eukaryota; kingdom Metazoa; phylum Chordata; class Actinopteri; order Perciformes; family Percidae; genus Etheostoma; species Etheostoma spectabile. The sequence goes on along the minus strand of NC_045737.1, from coordinate 26,504,710 downwards.
GTTGAGAACCACTGCCCTAGAACACACTCAGCGGTAAAAAACAATATCCCGACCGCACACTCAAGCAACTGGACATGCACTGCAGATGTGGATATGTGCATTAACAAGAAGGCTCTCTTTCTCAAAAAAGTCTCACAAACTCTTGTATTGATATCACAGGGAGTAGGCTACTAACGTTAGTGTTAAATAAATGGAGCTAACCAAAATGGACAGTTTAAATTAAACTTACTTCCCTTTCCTTAACCAAACCAACCATTCTGCCAAAAGAGAACCACCAACAGGAAATGAGCCGGACAATTAAAAATGGCACACTATGCAACCCTGCAGTGCAATGTTCACAAGAAGTATCTGAGATGCATATAATCATGACTTCTTAAACTCAAGCTGAACAGAAATTCCCTCTGGGATTCTCATGTTAATGCTATGCACATAGGTTTTAATATCTTTTTTTCTGTTCTAATGATAAAAATTAAAAGACAATAAAAATGGGTAAAAGAAACATTTACATTGATTACAATATAGTATAACTAAATCCACTATATAAAGCTGGGGGAGAGAGAAATGGCAGTGTGCTTGGATCACGATTAAAATGTGGTGTGTCTTAATCCCCTGTATTTTTATTAATTTATTAATTAATTAAATTTATTAATTTCCCTGTAAACAAGAATGTCATCACTTAGACATTGAGTTGGGAACTTAAAACTCAGAGCTGCAGATGGGAACACAGCTTGGATTAGCCACTCACACAAACATGCCAATACATACATTTACAGGGAAAATACTGAATGTACTTGGGGACTTATAAATAAGTAAATCAAGTTTACAGAAAAGTTGAGGGAGATCTTCAGTTTGTAGAAATGCAGAGCTTCGGTTTGACTAGAAAAGATGAGGCGCTGTGTGGGTGAGATTCCCTTGACCTGCCATCTATGGGCAGGGTCTCCGGTTAACATGGAGGCCTCTAAATCCACTTCAATATTTCATTTCATTCAACTGAACTTTTTTTCTTTTCTAAAGGTTCATATTAGCAATGTGATATGGGGGCGGGGGACAGTTATGTGTGTTTGTGCGGGCCAAGTGCGTATGTGTGTGCATGTGTATCTCTGTTCTTTTCCACGTGCATTTTGTGACTCTGTCTTTGCTGAAGTGATAGATAAAGAGAGAGAAAGAGAGCGAGCGAGGTCTTTTCAGCATGCATTTTGGCATGTCTGTGAAAGAGAGACGTGTTAAACTGAAACACAAAGAATGGGATTCGGGTTAAAGCTAATTCACCTCTCTAAATATTGCTCTTGGCTGAGGATGACACATTTGTCCATGGTGTTCTCACGTGGCCAGAGATGAGCTGGGACACAAAATGTTAGAACCTGATGCCAGTGTGACCGAGAGCAATCACAAGGTGAAGAGGAAGCTGACTGTCTGTCGGCACAAAAGCAGACTTTGACACGTCTAGGTAACACAATCCCTCAGTGTAAATGATGAGCACAGAGGGCAGACAGTATTAGTATGTTGGCTACACACACTGTTGCCAGGCATTTGCAGACATACATACATTCACACACATGCACACACATATCTATTGAGCGATTGATACAGGATGTTTGTTTGGGTGGAACTTGAACCTGTCGGTGCCCCAGGGCCACAGGCAAGCAGGTGTTGGCGTGTACGCACACACGCACGCACGCACGCACACACACACACACACACACACACACACACACACACACACACACACACACACACACACACACACACACACACACACACACACACACACACACACACACACACACACACACACACACACACACACAGATAGTAAGAACACCTGGACACCTGGGCTGGACTGCACAGTACTGCCAGACTCACAGGAGCTGTCACACACTCCAGGATGAAAGTGACCCTAGAGCTGAGAGGGGCACACCTGTGCCACGGGAGGCCCCCTGTCTGTCAAGGACCCTCTCATAAAAACACTCTGTCTCGGTGACAAAGTTGTAGGCGTTTAATTGGCACTTAAACTCGCACACTGCTAATAAGGGTACCAATAACTTCTCTCTCAGAAACATCTAAACAAAGGGACAAAAGAGGCTGAAGAGGCAAAGAGGGTTACAGTAATACAGAGGAAGTAAATTTAGCATCATGTTCTGAATAATGCTGCACATTTGTGTGTGCAAACTAGTTGTCTGGCCACCTAACTAGTTCCAGGCTGGTGGCCACAGCTTTGGTAATATTTCTAAGTATGTGTGTCTTCGCAGGGCGGTACGAGGAGCAGCTTTGCACTTTCCGCTGCTATAAGCAATCATCAAAGCCAATCACACGTATGCATGGGAGCCAAAGTTCCCTGGTTTCTCGCTCGGTCCCTTGGCTTGGGGGAGAGTATGTGTGTTTCAAGGGATCAGGGCATTGTTTGATCATTGCCCAGTATTGTTCTGTCCAGCCATTAAAGGGCACTTTTACTTGTGCGTGTAATGAACAATGATGAGAGAGCAGAGAAAGATAGCGGGAGACAGACAGGAAGAGAAGCAGACAGACAAAATGCCTGAGATACGCTAAGTCACAGAGACAGAGTGGGGCAGACAGAGATATATATTGAGGGACTTTGAAACACAGCCACAACAAGAGACAAGAACAATGCAACAACAGAATTGTGAAGCTACAAACCCAGGCTGGGAAGTCCAGATAGATGGGGTTGGGGGAAGGGACAAGGGAGGGCAGTGGGCTTGTGGGTCCTGTCCTGCCCTCGACCTGCGAATGCTGGCACACCCTGCACTGCTGCTGGCTAAATAAAGAGCCCCAGGGTGGGCCGGGCTGGGCGGCAGGAGAAACGGACACAGAGTCGGCATTACCCAGATAATCTCATTAGGGAGGCAGCCCTGCCAAGCTGCCAGGGGTCAGCCAGAGTGCCACGTCACTCATCGCACCTTTGGCACTCCCTGTGACCTGCAGGCAGGTTTGGGCTAAGACTTATGGCAAGCCAGGGTGACGGGCGATAAGGCAGGATTGGTGGTGAAGGTGGTCAGCAGGCAGTATTGTTAAAAAGAAGGGGTAAACGCGATCGGAGGAGTTTAAAGTCAGTGAAGCTTAGAGACTGGGAGTGTCTGCATGCAGTACTTTCAGATAGAGATAAGTGGATAAAAAGAAAAACGAGAATGAGACAAATGCAAAACAGATATAAAACAAATGAGAGAGAGAGAGAGAGAGCTAAAGATAGAGTAAGAGCAAGAGAGGGAAAGAAAGATGGAGAAAGACGTAGAAAGAATGGATAAGCAGCTTCCTCCTCTGCAGATTGGTTTAATGTACTTACAGTGGATTGCATCAGGGTTCTATAGTTAAAAGGGCCACTGCCATCCAACAGGGTCATCTGTAGTGTGATGTGCCTCTCATAAAAAGAAGATGTTTGTCACTGATATCTCTCACACACACACACACACACACACACACACACACACACACACACACTCACTCACAGGGACACAGAGGACAAATTCACCATGCACACACAGTCAAATCTCATAAGAGCAAAAACATGAGAAGCCAACAGAGTGTCATAAACCCTTAGCAGTTCTTTGCCATGGAGCAGACCCCTACTACCTTCCTATATCTCTTCCTCTCGTTCCCTCTCACTGTGAAAACAGATGAGAGCGGATATGATGACACTTTCAGCTTTAGCTCCCTGTGCTGGGTTGACATTAAGCGACACAAAGCTGAAAAGGTAGGGGTTTACAGCCACGTCAGTTCTGTCAGCACCTTGGCTGCATGCTGCTCCCAGACAGGGTCAGGCATGTTATCTAACATTACCTGCCCAGCCGGCCCGACGTCACCAGCTCCACAGAGGAATTTAGTGCTCTCTATCATCTGAAGTTGGGGAATCAAATAATAATCAACAATTTATTCTTAGATGAAGCCTAGATTATACATGTCTATCAAGGAAATAAATACACAGCACATGCCCAGTATAATGAACATGCTAACTTACATTCTTGTAAGTCTTACAAGACTTTCCACACCCCACGCTTTGACTTTAACTATTCGATGAGCAAATATGAACTGTTCAGCCCCTTTTACTCTACATACTCATATAGATCAGCACTTTATCCTGACTCTCACATGACCTCTGAGAGTCAGCATAGAATAAGCAGGATGAGGGCCATGAAGTCCAGAATAGCATGAACAGTAGCACGCAGTACTATGGACGGAGCTCAGTTGTTTAAAACCTAAATCTCATTATTGTAACTCCTGATACTGACGAAATACACTGGCTGGGGGACACACAGAAAGGGAAAGAGGAAGTAAGCCGAGGGCAACATGGAAAGCAGAGGTCTTGTCTAAAGCTGCTGGTTTGTGTTTGTGATGACTAAAACAGAGACTTAGTTTTTTGGCTAGAACTAGCCACCAGCTAGTGCCAGTTGACATACTTAGCGGTTTAAAAAACTGAGTCAAAAGGGAAACTAACCCAATCGCCTTTTCTGCTCCGGGGACACATTTTGGGAGCTGTCTTAGCCCAGCTTTGTAACATTCAAGATAGGTAGCTGGCTGATGGGTTAGGTGACTATCCTGATAGTTGTTTGACTGAGTGAGTGCAGCAGTGTGACTCCCTGGCTAGCTGACTGGCTGGCTGGCTGCCTAGCTGGGTGGCTGTTTGGTGTGCAGGCTGCTGTCTGGATAATAGCAGAGAGTTTATGTTATTGTTGAGCTCTACTCGACATTGTGAGTGTGTTTAGACGTGCCCTGTAAACTGTGCATAAGAGCATCCACTGCAAATTGAGGCCCTCATCCAAAACCCTCCTAAAATAGGCAGAGATGGAGTTTGGGTAAAGGGGGAGCCAGTAAACTATTGAGAGAAAAGCTCTGAGGGAAAGGTTGAGAGTTCACAGCTGAGTTCAAGCGGGCCATGCACTGCATTGGGCCCCGGGCCAAGACGGAGATCGGGATAAGCGCCTGATGGTTCCACTGTGAAATGGGATCAGAGGAGAGACAGAGGGAGGAATAGTAGGATGGAGGGAGGGCTTAGGGAAGAGGGAGGGGGAGGGGGGTAACTGTATGAATAGGCTAGAGTTGGCGTTGAGATTTGAAATTGTTTAACAAGCTGGTGTTGGAATATGCTGCCGGGAGCGGAGCTGACTGAATCGCAGCTGTACAGGGACCATGTTCGGGAAAGAAATTCTTCACTCCACAGTATAAAGATTGCTGGACTAGTGCCATTTGATTAGATTCCTAAATAACCACATATCCTATGCCAGAGGAAATGATCTTCATAGCATCAAAGTAAGGGATAAAAATGAATCCATTTGGACAAACCACATGATGTGACTCTAGTTTCTGTTGTATAATTGATTTACAAAATAATGAAAGTAACAGTGTTGGTGTAATAGGCCAAAGTGCCTGAGGGCCTATTCCACAGGAGGTGCCAGAGTTTCTAACTAAAAGCTGATCAAACTAACCTTACAGTTACCTCAGTGTAAATACTCTACAGTTGACTAAGAGTGGGAGTGCCCTTATCCTCTCAGCAGGGGAGAGAAAGAAAGAGAGGGGTGTGGAGATAAAAAAAAGAGTCTTTAGGAAAGCCAGGCTCTCCTGACTAATTTTGGAGGGGTGAAAAGTACAGAGTTCAGATTTGTGGCAGAGCGTGATTTGCAATAAAAAGTGCATGCTCCACTTCAGCAAATATTAACAAGAATTGGAGGTACATGTCATTGCTGGGTTGGGCATGGGGTTATTCATTAGCTACTTAGAAACTGACACTTTTAGGGACACGGTCAGCTAAAACAATTACTAATGACTGAAAAAATGTTTTTTAAGCATTGAAATGAACTGGCAATACTCCAGCAATGGCTGTTTGCAAAGAGTTCTGACGACATCATGAAAAATGTTGAACATAAACCTGTCTGCAAGACATCATATTTTTATAACCTCTAGATACAGACGCATGTTCTTATTACCTATCTTGTATGTGTGTTTCCATGAAGAGAGGAGTGCTCGTGACATAGTGTACGTGTACCAGGTGTGTATGTTTCAACGGCTCTTTCCGTGCCTACATTGTGAGGAACTCATTACCAGGAAAATCAATGCATGACATTGGTTTATAGCGGATGGCTTCTCATCAACCTAAGACCTCTTTCTGTCCTCTCTAATTTCAGGCTAAGCACAGACACCATAACATATGAACACAGACAAAAACACACAAATCAATACAAAAGGCACAATCATCCTTATGAGCGTGATAAAACACAGCTGAAAATGTGTAAAAGCTTTATGTGCATGTATCTGTGAGTGTGTTTGTGTTCGAGAGACGCAGGCGATACAAATGTGTCTATGAACTAGCACAAGGCAGCATGTGCCTTTGCTTGTGTGTAAGCATATTTATGTGATTGTGTATTTATCTAAGCATGCATTTATGTATTTTGTGCTTGTGGGGGGAATCTTTGTGGGTGTGTGTGAGTGAGCATGTGTGTTTGCAGGCAGGCGTGTCTGATGAAGATATCAGAGTTAGCAGAACCAGGGCAGGATTGGAATGTTGAGGAGGACTGGGGGGCTCAACAGGCAGAAAAGAGGATGCTGTCTTCCTGAAATGTACACACACACACAAACATCCTCACACACACCCTCCCTCTCTCTGTCATGGCCTCTGCTCCTACTGTATGTGTGGCACGCAGCGTGCTTTAAAGCCAGAACTACAAGGCACAACACTATCTGCCTGGGGAATTATCTACCTCTACATCACTCTCTCCTCCTTTGCACATCTCTCTCTGCCTCGCTTCTCTGCTCCCTCACTCTCTTCCCTAACTCTGCTCTACAGAAACCCTAAAAGAACTTTTGCTTCCCACAAAAGTGACTCCCTCTCTCTCTCTCTCTCTCTCTCTCTCTCTCTCTCTCTCTCTCATAGCCAAAGAGCAGAAGAGATGGTCCATGCTCGAAAGTGATTAATTTTTAATTTCTCACCACTTTTTCATGTTGTGTCAGAGAGAGATGTCAGCAAACAGGAGCCCTGGGGAGGCTAGAGGAAGGAGGAAGAGGGGGTGGTAACAGATGAGGAAAGGGCAGGTGAGGAGAATGAAGAGGAGCAGCGGATAGGAGGGAAGGGAAACAGTTGAGCGAGCTAAAAACAAACAAACAATGTTCACAAGCACTGTCTGTGAAGAAATAGCTTTTCTACATTCTAAATACAACAATGCATCATATGTCTTTTAAATGTGATCACCATCAAGCTCATCTCCTGTTCCATATTAATTAAACGTCTTCATATTTTTTTCAACGCAACACTTCCCGACTTATTCTGAGCCGTTGTGTTTGTGCCACAAGCTGGCTGCGCTGACTGGCTTGCTGTTTGGCTCTTGTTGGTGACATGGGAAGTGAAAATAAGCAGAAAATCTAACTGTTCCATATCAAGGAATATTTTTACTGCTGCTAATGTGACTTAAATACCTTGTTCCACAGCTGAGTGGGCTAGCACCTGCTGCAAGCGAAAGCTAGCCTATTACAGCTCAGTACAGAGCTGTTGCTAATTTTCTGATTCAATTAGCATGCCTCAGAGCTTTCCAGTCTAATTGCAAACTACTTCACAGTTACCTCTCTGATTAATCGCTGCCCATCTGCGAGACATTGCACGCAGAACTTGGTGGAACAAATTTGTGTATTCTCAAACAACAGTTGCACCGCCCCGAGCTGTTAAACAGGCTTCGATCTAAAATGGTCACTGAATGGCCCTTATATCTGATAAGTCCTGGTCCCATAGAACTGTGTATTTTGACAGACTCAAAACCACATCCCAATGTCCTGCAAATGTTGCTAGTAAGTTTCTTAAATGTCAGAAAGTGAACACAAAGTGACACTGGCTATTGCTGCTCGCAGCATAGAGTAAACAAATAGAGAAAGCTATAGATCACATGTTACAGGGAATCCAGTGAAGAATTCACACTTGGGAAATTGAAAGGTCAGTCTGAGAAAGGAAGCACAAAGTCAGCCAGGTAGTTGGTTTAAGAAGCAGAGATGGGAAGTAATGGAGTATAAATACTTTGTTACTGTACTCGAGTAGATTTTTCAGATATTTTTACTTTAGTCTACTATTTATTTTTGTGCCAACTTTTTCTTTTACTCCTTGCATTTTAAAACAAATATTGGTACTTTCTACTCCTTAGATTTTACCAAATTGGCTTGTTACTTTAGTTTCAAATAATTTCAGTGAAGTAAACGTTTTTATTTTTATTGTCATCAATACCAAATTTAATCTACTTGCATGGGAATACGTTGCACTTGACGCACCACTACAAGACAAATCAACAGATTTGGAGGCATTCATTCGTCACAAATCATTGCAGTAGTATGGACGGCGACATGATTGAAAATGAAGAAAACGGAAATCCCATTCGGCAGACAAGCAGCAAGACATTCCCAACCAACCTCTGCCTTATCTGAGAGAGATGTCTGAGATAGTAGGCAACAAGAATGGCAAATGTGCTACGTAACTCTAAAAGTATGGGGAACTTCTTAATTAATTTATGTTTAGTAATTCATATATTATCTTTTATTTTATTTCCAGAAGCCATATTTGAGCACACACA